>NC_043957.1:51747235-51870687 GCF_902148855.1 Sphaeramia orbicularis | reverse complement strand
AGCACAGTAATAAAACTTACAACAGAGTAATAACACAGTAATAACTCTAAGAACACAGTGATAACACTAACAACACAGTAATGACCTACCCCAGTATAAACACTAACACACAGTAATAACACTAACAGCACAGTATAACACGAACAGCCAGGAGTAATAACACTAACAGAGTATTAACACAGTAATAACACTAACATCAGAGTAATAACACAGTAATAACTCTAACAACACAGTGATAACACTAACAACACAGTAATGACACTACCAGCACAGTAATAACACTAACAGCATAGTAATAACACATTAATAACACTAACAACAGAGTAATAACACAGTAATAACTCTAACAACACAGTGATAACACTAACAACACAGTAAAGATACTACCAGCACAGTAATAAACCTAACAGAATAGTATTAACACTAACAAAGTAATAACACAGTAATAACACTAACAACACAATAATAACACAGTAATAACACTAACAACAGAGTAATAACAAAGTAATAACACTAACAGAATAGTAATAACACATTAATAACACTAACAACAGAGTAATAACACAGTAATAACACTAACAACACAGTGATAACACTAACAACACAATAATAACACAGTAATAACACTAACAACAGAGTAATAACACAGTAATAACACTAACAGCATAGTAATAACACATTAATAACACTAACAACAGAGTAATAACACAGTAATAACACTAACAACACAGTGATAACACTAACAACACAGTAATAACACTAACAGCAGAGTAATAACACTAACAGAGTAATAACACAGTAATAACTCTAACAACACAGTGATAACACTAACAACACAGTAAAGACACTACCAGCACAGTAATAACACTAACAGAGGAGTAATAATACTAACAAAGTAATAAAACACTAATAACACTAACAGCATAGTAATAACACAGTAATAACACTAACAACAGAGTAATAACACAGTAATAACTCTAACAACACAGTGATAACACTTACAACACAGTGATAAATCTAACAACACAGTAATAACACTAACAGCAGAGTAATAACACTAACAGCAGAGTAATAACACTAACAGAGTAATAACACAGTAATAACACTAACAACAGAGCAATAACACTAACAACACAGTGATAACACAGTAATAACACTAACAGCATAGTAATAACACAGTATTAACACTAACAACAGAGTACTAACACAGTAATAACTCTAATAACACAGTGATAACACTAAAAACACAGTAATAACACTACCAGCACAGTAATAAAACTTACAGCAGAGTAATAACACATTAATAACACTAACAACAGAGTAATAACAGTAATAACACTAACAGCATAGTAATAAAACAGTAATAAATCTAACAGCAGAGTGATAACACTAACAACAGAGTAATAGCATAGTAATAACACAGTAATAACTCTAACAACACAATGATAACACTAACAACAAAGTAATGAAACTACCAGCACAGTAATAACACTAACAGCAGAGTAATAACACTAACAACAGAGTAATAACACAGTAATAACACTAAGAACAGAGCAATAACACTAACAACACAGTAATAACACAGTAATAACACTAACAGCATAGTAATAAAACAGTAATAACACTAACAAAGGAGTAATAACACAGTAATAACTCTAACAACACAGTGATAACACAGGAATAACACTACCAGCACAGTAATAAAACTAACAGCAGACTAATAACACTAACAGATTAATAACACAGTAATAACACTAACAGCATAGTAATAAAACAGTAATAACACTAACAAAGAAGTAATAACACAGTAATAACACTAACAACAGAGTAATAACACAGTAATAACTCTAACAACACAGTGATAACACAGTAATAACACTACCAGCACAGTAATAAAACTTACAACAGAGTAATAACACAGTAATAACTCTAAGAACACAGTGATAACACTAACAACACAGTAATGACACTACCAGCACAGTAATAACACTAACAGCACAGTAATAACACTAACAGCACAGTAATAACACTAACAGCAGAGTAATAACACTAACAGAGTATTAACACAGTAATAACACTAACATCAGAGTAATAACACAGTAATAACTCTAACAACACAGTGATAACACTAACAACACAGTAATGACACTACCAGCACAGTAATAACACTAGCAGCAGAGAAATAACACTAAAAGAGTAATAATACAGTAACAACACTAACAACAGAGTAATAACACAGTAATAACTCTAACAACACAGTGATAACACTAACAACACAGTAAAGATACTACCAGCACAGTAATAAACCTAACAGAATAGTATTAACACTAACAAAGTAATAACACAGTAATAACACTAACAACACAATAATAACACAGTAATAACACTAACAACAGAGTAATAACACAGTAATAACACTAACAGCATAGTAATAACACATTAATAACACTAACAACAGAGTAATAACACAGTAATAACACTAACAACACAGTGATAACACTAACAACACAGTAATAACACTACCAGCACAGTAATAACACTAACAGAGGAGTAATAATACTAACAAAGTAATAAAACAGTAATAACACTAACAGCATAGTAATAACACAGTAATAACACTAACAACAGAGTAATAACACAGTAATAACTCTAACAACACAGTGATAACACTTACAACACAGTGATAAATCTAACAACACAGTAATAACACTAACAGCAGAGTAATAACACTAACAGCAGAGTAATAACACTAACAGAGTAATAACACAGTAATAACACTAACAACAGAGCAATAACACTAACAACACAGTGATAACACAGTAATAACACTAACAGCATAGTAATAACACAGTATTAACACTAACAACAGAGTACTAACACAGTAATAACTCTAATAACACAGTGATAACACTAAAAACACAGTAATAACACTACCAGCACAGTAATAAAACTTACAGCAGAATAATAACACATTAATAACACTAACAACAGAGTAATAACAGTAGTAACACTAACAGCATAGTAATAAAACAGTAATAAATCTAACAGCAGAGTGATAACACTAACAACAGAGTAATAGCATAGTAATAACACAGTAATAACTCTAACAACACAATGATAACACTAACAACAAAGTAATGAAACTACCAGCACAGTAATAACACTACAGCAGAGTAATAACACTAACAACAGAGTAATAACACAGTAATAACACTAAGAACAGAGCAATAACACTAACAACACAGTAATAACACAGTAATAACACTAACAGCATAGTAATAACACAGTAATAACACTAACAACAGAGTACTAACACAGTAATAACTCGAACAACACAGTGATAACACAGGAATAACACTACCAGCACAGTAATAAAACTAACAGCAGAGTAATAACACTAACAGATTAATAACACAGTAATAACACTAACAGCATAGTAATAAAACAGTAATAACACTAACAAAGGAGTAATAACACAGTAATAACTCTAACAACACAGTGAAAACACTAACACCACAGTAATGACACTACCAGCACAGTAATAACACTAACAGCAGAGTAATAACACTAACAGAGTATTAACACAGTAATAACACTAACAACAGATTAATAACACAGTAATAACTCTTATAACACAGTGATAACACTAACAAGACAGTAAAGACACTACCAGCACAGTAATAACGCTAAAAGAATAGTAATAATACTAACAAAGTAATAAAACAGTAATAACACTAACAGCATAGTAATAACACAGTAATAACACTAACAACAGAGTAATAGCACAGTAATAACTCTAACAACAGAGTGATAATACTAACAACACAGTAATGACACTACCAGCACAGTAATAACACTAACAGCAGAGTAATAACACTAACAGAGTAATAATACAGTAATAACACTAACAACAGAGTAATAACACAGTAATAACTAACAACACAGTCATAACACTAACAACACAGTAAAGACACTATCAGCACAGTAATAACCCTGACAGAATAGTAATAACACTAACAAAGTAATAACACAGTAATAACACTAACAACAGAGTAATAACACAGTAATAACACTAACAACACAGTGATAACACTAACAACACAGTAATGACACTACCAGCACAGTAATAACACTAACAGCAGAGTAATAACACTAACAGAGTAATAACACAGTAATAACTCTAACAGCAGAGTAATAACACATTAATAACACTAACAACAGAGTAATAACAGTAACAACACTAACAGCATAGTAATAAGACTAACAGCATAGTAATCACACATTAATAACACTAACAGCATAGTAATAAAACAGTAATAACACTAACAGCAGAGTAATAACACTAACAACAGAATAATAACACAGTAATAACACTAACAGCATATTAATAACACAGTAATAACACTAACAACAGAGTAATAACACAGTAATAACACAGTAATAACTCTAACAACACAATGATAACACTAACAAAAAGTAAAGACACTACCAGCACAGTAATAACGCTAACAGAATAGTAATAATACTTACAAAGTAATAAAACAGTAATAACACTAACAGCATAGTAATAACACAGTAATAACACTAACAACAGAGTAATAGCACAGTAATAACTCTAACAACACAGTGATAATACTAACAACACAGTAATGACACTACCAGCACAGTAATAACACTAACAGCAGAGTAATAATACTAACAGAGTAATAATACAGTAATAATACTAACAACAGAGTAATAACACAGTAATAACTAACAACAGTCATAACACTAACAACACAGTAAAGACACTACCAGCACAGTAATAACCCTGACAGAATAGTAATAACACTAACAAAGTAATAACACAGTAATAACACTAACAACAGAGTAATAACACAGTAATAACACTAACAACACAGTAATGACATTACCAGCACAGTAATAACACTAACAGCAGAGTAATAACACTAACAGAGTAATAACACAGTAATAACACTAACAGCATAGTAATAACACAGTAATAACACTAACAACAGAGTACTAACACAGTAATGACACTACCAGCACAGTAATAACACTAAAGGCAGAGTAATAACACTAACAGAGTAATAACACATTAATAACACTAACAACAGCGTAATAACAGTAATAACACTAACATCATTGTGTTGGTAGTTATTACTGTGTTATTACTGTGTTATTACTCTGTTGTTAGTGTTATTACTGTTTTATTACTATGCGTAATAACAGTAAAAACACTAACGGCATAGTAATAAAACAGTAATAACACTAACAGCAGAGTAATAACACTAACAACAGAGTAATAACACAGTAATAACACTAACAGCATATTAATAACACAGTAATAACACTAACAACAGAGTAATAACACAGTAATAACACAGTAATAACTAACAACACAATGATAACACTAACAAAGTAATGAAACTACCAGCACAGTAATAACACTAACAGCAGAGTAATAACACAGTAATAACACTAAAAACAGAGCAATAACACTAACAACACAGTAATAACACAGTAATAACACTAACAGCATAGTACTAACACAGTAATAACTCTAACAACACAGTGATAACACAGGAATAACACTAGCAGCACAGTAATAAAACTAACAGCAGAGTAATAACACTAACAGATTAATAACACAGTAATAACACTAACAGCATAGTAATAAAACAGTAATAACACTAACAGCAGAGTAATAACACTAACAACAGAGTAATAACACAGTAATAACACTAACAGCATATTAATAACACAGTAATAACACTAACAACAGAGTAATAACACAGTAATAACACAGTAATAACTAACAACACAATGATAACACTAACAAAGTAATGAAACTACCAGCACAGTAATAACACTAACAGCAGAGTAATAACACAGTAATAACACTAAAAACAGAGCAATAACACTAACAACACAGTAATAACACAGTAATAACACTAACAGCATAGTACTAACACAGTAATAACTCTAACAACACAGTGATAACACAGGAATAACACTAGCAGCACAGTAATAAAACTAACAGCAGAGTAATAACACTAACAGATTAATAACACAGTAATAACACTAACAGCATAGTAATAAAACAGTAATAACACTAACATAGGAGTAATAACACAGTAATAACTCTAACAACACAGTGATAACACTAACACCACAGTAATGACACTACCAGCACAGTAATAACACTAACAGCAGAGTAATAACACTAACAGAGTATTAACACAGTAATAACACTAACAACAGAGTAATAACACAGTAATAACTAACAACACAGTGATAACACTAACAACACAGTAAAGACACTACCAGCACAGTAATAACCCTGACAGTAATAAGTAATAGTAATAGTAATAACACTAACAAAGTAATAACACAGTAATAACACTAACAACAGAGTAATAACACAGTAATAACACAGTAATAACTCTAATAACACAATGATAACACTAACAAAGTAATGAAACTACCAGCACAGTAATAACACTAACAGCAGAGTAATAACACAGTAATAACACTAAAAACAGAGCAATAACACTAACAACACAGTAATAACACAGTAATAACACTAACAGCATAGTAATAACACAGTAATAACACTAACAACAGAGTACTAACACAGGAATAACACTACCAGCACAGTAATAAAACTAACAGCAGAGTAATAACACTAACAGATTAATAACACAGTAATAACACTAACAGCATAGTAATAAAACAGTAATAACACTAACAAAGGAGTAATAACACAGTAATAACTGTAACAACACAGTGATAACACTAACACCACAGTAATGACACTACCAGCACAGTAATAACACTAACAGCAGAGTAATAACACTAACAGAGTATTAACACAGTAATAACACTAACAACAGAGTAATAACACAGTAATAACTCTAGCAACACAGTGATAACATTAACAACACAGTAAAGACACTACCAGCACAGTAATAACACTAACAACAGAGTTATAACACTAACAGAGTAATAATACAGTAATAACACTAACAACAGAGTAATAACACTAACAGAGTAATAACACAGTAATAACACTAACAACATAGTAATAACACAGTAATAACTCTAACAACACAGTGGTAACACTAACAACACATTAATGACACTACCAGCACAGTAATAACACTAACAACAGAGTAATAACACTAACAGAGTAATAACACAGTAATTACACTAACAACAGAGTAATAATAGAGTAATAACTCTAACAACACAGTGATAACACTAACAACACAGTGATAACACTAACAACACAGTAATGACACTACCAGCACAGTAATAACACTAACAGAGTAATAACACTAACAGAGTAATAACACAGTAATAACACTAACAACAGAGTAATAATACAGTAATAACTCTAACAACACAGTGATAACACTAACAACACAGTAATGACACTACCAGCACAGTAATAACACTAACAGAGTAATAACACAGTAATAACACTAACAACAGAGTAATAATACAGTAATAACTGTAAGAACACGGTGATAACACTGACAACACAGTAATGACACTAACAGAGTAATAACACAGTAATAACACTAACAACACAGTAATGACACTACCAGCACAGTAATAACACTAACAACAGAGTAATAACACTAACAGAGTAATAACACAGTAATAACACTAACAACATAGTAATAACACAGTAATAACTCTAACAACACAGCGGTAACACTAACAACACATTAATGACACTACCAGCACAGTAATAACACTAACAACAGAGTAATAACACTAACAGAGTAATAACACAGTAATTACACTAACAACAGAGTAATAATAGAGTAATAACTCTAACAACACAGTGATAACACTAACAACACAGTGATAACACTAACAACACAGTAATGACACTACCAGCACAGTAATAACACTAACAGAGTAATAACACTAACAGAGTAATAACACAGTAATAACACTAACAACAGAGTAATAATACAGTAATAACTCTAACAACACAGTGATAACACTAACAACACAGTAATGACACTACCAGCACAGTAATAACACTAACAGAGTAATAACACAGTAATAACACTAACAACAGAGTAATAATACAGTAATAACTCTAACAACACAGTGATAACACTAACAACACAGTAATGACACTACCAGCACAGTAATAACACTAACAACAGAGTAATAACACTAACAGAGTAATAACACAGTAATAACACTAACAACAGAGTAATAATACAGTAATAACTCTAACAACACAGTGATAACACTAACAACACAGTAATGACACTACCAGCACAGTAATAACACTAACAACAGAGTAATAACACTAACAGAGTAATAACACAGTAATAACACTAACAACAGAGTAATAATACAGTAATAACTCAAACAACACAGTGATAACACTAACAGCACAGTAATAACACAGTAATAACACCAACAGCAGAGTAATAACACTAACAGCAGAATAATAACACAGTAGTAACACTAACAACAGAGTAATAACACAGCAATAACACTAACAACACAGTAATAACACTAACAACACAGTAATAACACAGTAATAACACTAACAACACAGCAATAACACTAACAACACAGTAATAACACTTACAACACAGTAATAACACAGAGTAATAACATAGTAGAGCCCACACCGCAGTTCACCCTGGATGTGTTTATCAGTTCATCGCAGGGATGATATATAGAGAAGTACATTCTCATTCGTGACAAATCATTTTTGTCACTTTTTATTTGTCAAAAAAGAAAGCAAAAGTAAGTAAAAACCCATGTATGATGACACAAACTAAAACAAATATGTATTGATTTATTTGTCAGTGGATAAAAGCATGAACAAAACAAGGAGGGATGATTTGGGAAAAGACCAAACATTTTTTTAACCCTTTCATGCATAAGCCACTACAGTGGACAGTTATTTTCCAGCTGTTTTCTTGTATATTCATGGGTTTTGTTGTTTTAGTTCCATATCAGCCAACACAGTGGACACTTACGCATCATCTCAAACACTGACATTCAGACCATTACTGTAACTTTGCTGTTCTTGATAAACCTGATCTGCAGTAACATGTTTGAGTGTAAATCAATTGTTATTTGTTAGACAAGAATTTTTTTATTTTTTTTTTTGCATATTATCTCCATGAAGTGAGTAATTACAAGCATTAGAATATGTTAAAATGTGAGAAGACATCAGATTAGCGGCATTAAAAATATTTTTATTTCATTGTTTTCATCTCACTTTCTGATATTGGGTTCCAAACACATATCTTTTCTTCAAAAATTAAATGCATGGATATTTTTGTAACTCCATAGAAAAAAAAACCTGATCACATTGTTTCTTTTCATGCCTAAGGAGGAATAAAAACACTGAAGAAAAAAATCTTGACTAAGGTTCTCACAATTCATGCATGAAAGGGTCAATGATTTCCAACCACGCACACATTTTTATTTAATCTTTCAAAATGCTCATATTTCAGGCCTGTATTAACTTTTGTCTGATCTGTAGTTGAAATATTTTCTATTTTTCCTTTTTTATATTTTATAATTCACACTCTATATTTTATTAGACTATTTTTGATTAAAAATGTGTACAAAGAGTTTAATCAAAAGGAAAATGTAATCACATATGGTGTAAGAAGCTTTTATTTTTTTCAAAGTAACTGCCTTTGGTCGTATCACACACATGTTAAATATTAAATAAACTATAGAAAATCATAGAAATAAAAAAGAAAGGGAGAGAGTTCTTCTGAGACAGCCATTCCTCCAGGTTCCAGTTTGTTTGTTGCCATGAGTACGGAGCTTCTGGAAGGGATGTGGTCATGATGGAAGCAGTGTGGATTTGAGAATGCCCGGGCCATCACTTTCTTTTTGAAGCCAAGTGTGAAATGGGCTTTAAATCACTTTTACCCTAAGCAGTCACATTATTGATGGCAGCCTCTGAATCCCATGAAAGAAGAGTCTTATCGGTTTAGCACAAACGCAGCAAATTAGTAAAGTAATTATTATGGCTTTAGCTTTATAAATGTGGCTCACCACAATCCTCTCAAAGACACGCATGCACGGAAATTAAATATTTTAGAAATGTCTTAGTGAATGAAGAGACCAGAGGGCACCTTCCGCAATCGGATTTGATCCGTGTGAAACTCATCCCTGTTATCTAGAGGATGAATGAGTGTCCGTCTCCCTCCTCATTACAGGTACTTTGTTCATTTTATGTCACTGATTTATTAGACACAAACGGATAGAGAACAAACAGAAAAGCAGCAAACACTATTTTTCTATGTGTTGTTGATGCCCGGAGCTTTCAAGTGTGATTTACAGCTTCAAAAAAGAGAGGCAGAGCTGAAAAAGAAGGAAAAAAATCTTGGCCCTTTCTGACTTGTAAACAGCACTATTGCCAGACCTGAAAGAGCTGGGGGATGCTTAGCCTATACTGAGATATGGGGCAGCACTCAAGGGACACGATGACCCGCTAAGCTCCGGATCATTTTAGATCTAAGCCTCGCTAGCTGACCTTCAGTTTGTCTGAGCCGAGCAGAGAACACAGGGCAACACCGGGGGAGTATCCCTTCTTTAACTACAGGTACCGGTCAAATATCGCAGCACTCTCATACCTGTGGGGCACTGCCAGATTCAATGCGAGTGCGCTGTGGTGTTCTGGCGGCCTCCAGCAGATCCAATTCATCTTCGCTTTGTGTATTTCTCTGGGAGATATAAAATGACACCATTCCCACTCTCATCTCATTCTCCGGATGCTGTCTCTCCTGTGATGAATCATTTCATCTTCTGTTCACTGCTGGATGGTGGAAACAGAGCAGCAGGCCTTTCAAAGCCAAATGTATTGCAAACTCATTTCAACAGGACTAAGACAGTAAATCAAAACACTGAATATTAACATTTCCTGTCTGCAGGAAAGATGATTATGGACCCATCACGGCCCTCTGTAGCCATATGCTGCACACACTTTCACAAACACACACGTTATAGCTTAGGCAGAATATTAATGTGCTCTTTTTTATCGTCCTGTTTGTTTTAATATTGTGAAATGATCTGGAGGCAGAATTTCTTCAACATGATCTCCTAATTAAAACAACACACAGTATCAATTGTAACTGTCCCCTGGGGCTGTGTGTTAGCCTGAATCAAGCATATGTATCATTACACTGGGTTACAAAAAAATGTTTTTTGCAAGTTGTCTAGGTTTTTTCAACTGAATTAGGACCATTTTGCACCGCTAAATCCAAAAATGACATCTGTTCTTTTCAATCAGGTCAGGTTTTTTTTTTGCTAATTTGATTTTGAAAAATTGGATCTTCTCACAAAATTGATTACATCTTTGTGACTTTATCAGTTGATTTTTTATATAGTTCTCACCCAAAATAGGTTTTAAGAGAAAAAAAATCATTTGATCACTTGATTCCTGTTAGGTACAATGGTGTATTCACCGCAGATGTAGCAGAATACGTCAGGCTTATTTTTGCAAGATCTTCTAGTCGAAGCCATTTCATTCACCTGTAATATAAAAAAAAAAACCATTAATCATGAATTGGCAAAAGTAAAGTCTTCAGAACTCGTTTATTGCAAGAAATATGAAATAATTTTGTATCATATGATGTGAAAACGCCCATAAATGTAAGCAAAAATGTTAAAAAAACCAATATGTAGCATAGTTCAGAAAGTTGAACTGATTGAACAAAATGAATGTGATTTTTGGATTCAGCACACCAAAATTATCCTAAATCAGCTCAAAAAACTTAAACAATAAATTTGTTGTTGACCAGTGTAATCATTGTCAATTCCTCACCATAGAAGGCCAGCAAGGTGACTCATTACTCCCTCTAGTGGTCACATAAATCTGACGGTTCATAGACGTAAATAAATTCAGCACAGATCGATGGTGTGGTCCAGGGTATACGGCAGTATATTACGGAGTATACCTACTGTTTTTTTCCCGTCAGCATTACATATACCCATTTCTTGTTTTATGTTCAGTTAATGTTAAATTTTGTTGAAGAAGTCGCATTTTCTTCATTTTTCTCTGTTTCTGATATTATGATAATTAACTTTAATCTCATCTTTTATTAACATCTGCATAATCAGTGAATTAAATATGTGAAAATATCAGATTTTTATTGAAGATACACAAAATATAGTGGATAATATTATTTTCCAAAAATTGGTGATAAATTGCTTAAAAAAAGGTTAAATAGAAAGAAAAATTCATTTGGGAACTGCCGGAAAAGTAACACAATGGGTTAAATAAATTGAATCGCTTTAGCAATTACTTAATAGGTTTAAAAGTCTGCTTCAGTTTTCCTATTAACACATACGTAGCTGTATTATTTTAGTGTAGACTGTCAGACAAGACAAGTAGGAAATTTGATCATTGAACCCATTATCACTATGATGAAAAGTAATTAGGGGTACAGGTAGCTGGAAAATGTCTTTCTGCATGGTGGCCCATTGTGTCTCTGTGTCTGCGTCTGTCGCCAGTATTTAATTAGCCGTCTGAAGACAACAGACTCAAATATAGATCAGTTAAATGTTGTCAACAACATACTTATATTCAGTTCCGTCTGCTTCAGCCTGGTTTCTGTTTGGATGGAGCTTCTTACAGTTAATTCTGTAGAACCCTTTTGTTTTACTATATACATACAGTTGATTTTGACTTTTTTTTTTTTTTTTTATGTGGTAGCATCTGTACGTTTAGCCTTTTTTGTATATGGTAGAATGATTTTTTATTTTTATTTTTTTAACCGTTTTTGTATATGGTAGAATCTATATATTTTACCTTTTTTGTATATGGTAGAATCTATATATTTTACCTTTCTTGTATATGGTACAATCTGTATATTTTACCTTTTTTGTATATGGTAGGATCTGTTTATTTTACCTTTTTTGTATATGGTAGAATCTGTAAATTTTACCTTTTTGTACATGGTACAATCTGTATATTTTACCGTTTTTTATGTATACATTTGGCCTTTTTTGTACATGGTAGAATGTATATATTTTACCTTTTTTGTATATGGTAGGATCTATATATTTTACCTTTTTTGTATATGGTAGAATCTATATATTTTACCTTTTTTGTATATGGTAGAATCTATATATTTTACCTTTCTTGTATATGGTAGGATCTGTTTATTTTACCTTTTTTGTATATGGTAGAATCTGTAAATTTTACCTTTTTTGTATGTGGTAGAATCTGTAAATTTTACCTTTTTTGTATGTGGTAGAATCTGTAAATTTTACCTTTTTTGTATATGGTACAATCTGTATATTTTACCTTTTTTGTATATGGTAGGATCTGTTCATTTGACCTTTTTTGTATATGGTACAATCATTAAATTTTACCTTTTTTGTATATGGTAGAATCTGTAAATTTTACCTTTTTTGTATGTGGTAGAATCTGTAAATTTTACCTTTTTTGTATGTGGTAGAATCTGTAAATTTTACCTTTTTTGTATATGGTAGGATCTGTTCATTTTACCTTTTTTGTATATGGTACAATCATTAAATTTTTACCTTTTTTGTATATGGTACAATCTGTATATTTTACCTTTTTTTATGTATACATTTGGCCTTTTTTGTACATGGTAGAATGTATATATTTTACCTTTTTTGTATATGGTAGGATCTATATATTTTACCTTTTTTGTATATGGTAGAATCTATATATTTTGCCTTTCTTCTATATGATAGAATCTGTATATTTTACCTTTTTTGTATATGGTAGAATCTATATATTTTACCTTTTTTGTATATGGTACAATCTGTATATTTTACCTTTTTTGTATATGGTAGGATCTGCTTATTTTACCTTTTTTTGTATATGGTAGAATCTGTAAATTTTTACCTTTTTTGTATATGGTACAATCTGTATATTTTATCTTTTTTTATGTATACATTTGGCCTTTTTCGTACATGGTAGAATGTATATATTTTACCTTTTTGTATATGGTACAATCTGTATATTTTACCTTTTTTTATGTATACATTTGGCCTTTTTCGTACATGGTAGAATGTATATATTTTACCTTTTTTGTATATGGTAGGATCTATATATTTTACCTTTTTTGTATATGGTAGAATCTATATATTTTACCTTTTTTCTATATGATAGAATCTGTATATTTTACCTTTTTTGCATATGGTAGAATCTATATATTTTACCTTTTTTTATCTATACATTTGGCCTTTATTGTATATGGTAGAATCTATATATTTTACCTTTTTTGTATATGGTAGAATCTGTATATTTTATCTTTTTTATATCTATACATTTGGCCTTTTTTGTATATGGTAGAATCTACATATTTTACCTTTTTTGTATATGGTAGAATTTGTATATTATACCTTTTTTGTATATGACAGAATCTGTATATTTTACCTTTTTTGTATATGGTAGAATCTGTATATTTTACCTTTTTTGTATATGGTAGAATCTGTATATTTTACCTTTTTTGTATATCTATACATTTGGTCTTTTTCTGTATATGGTAGAATGTGTTAATTTAAACTTTTTTGTATATGGTAGAATGATTTTTTTTTTTTTTTTTTTTACCGTTTTTGTATATGGTAGAATCTATACATTTTACCTTTTTTGTATATGGTAGAATCTATATATTTTACCTTTTTTGTATATGGTAGAATCTGTATATTTTACCTTTTTTTGCATATGGTAGAATCTGTATATTTTACTTTTTTTGTATATGGTAGAATCTGTATATTTTACCTTTTTTGTATATGGTAGAATCTGTATATTTTACCTTTTTTGTATATGGTAGAATCTGTATATTTTACCTTTTTTGTATATCTATACATTTGGTCTTTTTCTGTATATGGTAGAATGTGTTAATTTAAACTTTTTTGTATATGGTAGAATGATTTTTTTTTTTTTTTAACCGTTTTTGTATATGGTAGAATCTATACATTTTACCTTTTTTGTATATGGTAGAATCTATATATTTTACCTTTTTTGTATATGGTAGAATCTGTATATTTTACCTTTTTTTTGCATATGGTAGAATCTGTATATTTTACTTTTTTTGTATATGGTAGAATCTGTATATTTTACCTTTTTTGTATATGGTAGAATCTATATATTTTACCTTTTTTTTATATCTATACATTTGGCCTTTTTGTATATGGTAAAATCTATATATTTTACGTTTTTTGTATATGATAGAATCTGTATATTTTACCTTTTTTGTATATCTATACATTTGGTCTTTTTCTGTATATGGTAGAATGTTTTAATTTAAACTTTTTGCATATGGTAGTATCTATATATTTTACCTTTTTTGTATATGGTAGAATGTGTTAATTTTACCTTTTTTGTATATGATAGAATCTGTATATTTTACCTTTTTTGTATATGATAGAATCTGTATATTTTACCTTTTTTTGTATATTGTGGGACCAGAAACTTTGCTTTTTTTTAATGTATGTATTAGGAGGATAAGTTCCAATCAGAGAAAGCGTATAGGGGCAGGTGGGGAAAATAACGCTATATTTAGTCAGACTTGTGGAACATCAGGCATCCTGCTCCCACCAATGAAAATATTTAGTCACTCTTGGCTGATTCTTGATTTTTTTTTTTTTTTTTTTTTTGCATTCTGGAGCCTTACTAATATCCAAACTTAGTAAGTCATGTCACCTGACCTCCTTCCTAATGCAACACCACCCATCAATGTCCAAGTCCTATTCGTACGTATAAAACTGTTTTCCAGCCCTATATGGAAAAGGTTAAGGCTGGGTTATGGTTAGCAACCGAATCCATATGAGGAAAAAAAAAAGGGGTTTCTATTGAAATAGGTACTTGGTTAAGGTAAGGAATGTATTTTTCACTCACAAGGCCATCTTTCATTTCTTACCTTTACGGTGCATTTCAGAAGCAGAAAATAACCTACAGTAGGTGGTGATTGTGTAAAATAAATGTAAATATCTCAGTTGTGAGTGCAGCTGTGCTCCTTGATTGATATAAATGTGTAGGCTGCATACATGAAGATGGCAATTTTCATCCTGTCTCTGTTATAAACGGCCATTTTCAATCACACCCATGAATCTACCCACAGATCTTTCCGGAGCGCAGTCACTGACGCTGTAGCTATTGTCTTCATTATTTTTAACCAAGAAATCTAGTCATCATTCATCATCAGCCCAGTGGTATACGCTGTAAAAATATCTCTTATAATATCAAAAATATGGGGCAGATTTGAGGCGACAATATCGTACAGCTACTGTGACAATGATTGAATGAATCATTTTGGGCAAAAGTGTTTTTCAAGCAAAAATGACAAAAAAAACACATCAGAGGCTACAGCTTCTCTAATGTGAGGATGGGATGCTCTTCTTCTATACATTTGTTAGTAAGCTTGTGTAACCTGTTCAATTTATATCATTATATAATTACACAAAATTGGGTTAAATTGTCGTTTTCCGTTCATCGTTTATACATACCTGGTGTATTGCTTATTGTACAGTCTGTTTGGGGTGTCAGTCCTCCAGCCACACCCACCTCTTCTTCATGTGTCCCCCAGTAGTGTCCATGTATACATTGCCTGTGTGTCTGTGGCTCTTCCCTTTTGCATATTGTCTCTGGTGAGAGGTCAGTGTCCATATTGTCACATCCCCTGTATTTGTACATTTATTTGATAGTATTTCTTATTATTTATGTCATCCATGTTTAATAAGTTGTATTTATTTTGATATTGAACTTTATTATTTCTTCTATTGTCATTAACTGTTGGTTTTGTTCAGTGGTGTAGCCCAGGGTTTACGGCGGTATACGAGTATATAGGGATGGGAATCGAGGTTCCCAGTAGCTCGATTCCTTGCAATCGTTTGCCTGCCTGCTTAACGATTCTGCTTATTGATTCTGCCTTCATAGTGCAAGCGCGATGACATCACACGTACACTGCATTGTTTTGGTCAGAACGTGGCCAACATGGCGTTGAGGCAGAAACGGTCTGAAAAGATGACACCAGGTCCACTTACTTGGAACACTTGCAAAGCTTCCATGTCTTCAAAAGGGTGGAATCCTTCCAGTATCCTCAAACATTTGTCCACAGCATGTGAATCATTTACAGGAATGTCACGTATTTGATACGCTACTTAGCGGTGCTTGTGAATGTAGCAGCAGAGTGAACACTGGGCCGGTTCTGGTTCCGGTGTGGGCAGCAAACGTCATAACTCCTCAAATACAAGTTTCCGAAGGTAAGAGGGAAAGGAAATGAGGTGCACAACAACGGGAGACAAGCCGAGCCGAGTCGAACCGATTCCACGTAGTAGAAATGCGGTAATAGAGGAAATAGTAAAGTGTCTTTAATTTCACTTTCACTCTATGCGCCTCCCCCGAACCGGCCCGGCGTCATCTGTTATTATCATTTGTACATACTGTATATGTTATATTTTCTGTGCAGATGGAAATATAAAAGACAGTTAATACAAACACACCTGTTTGTACTCTTTTATTCCCTCACCCAATGAGAATCGATAAGAGAATCGATATGGAATTGGATCGATAAGCAATATCGATAATGGAATCGGAATCGTTAAATTCTTAACGATTCCCATCCCTATGAGTATACCTACTTATTTTTCAGTCAGCATTGCGTATACCCTCTTCTAAATCCCCCTGATGCGTAACATTCAGTCGTATCTAAGCCAAATTGCCCATGTTTTCCCCTAGGATGGTGAAGCCATGACCCGCCCTACGCTGCCTCTAATTGGCTAGTACTTGGTACCTTCACTGATTAGAATCGTTAACTTCAGGCATGAGGACTGATGAGCCAATCAGAGGCAGAGTAGGTTGGGTCATGCTGAGGAAAATATTGCTAACTTAGTACCAGGGCCAGAGCTCTGAATAGTGCTGGCCACCTCTGGAACCTGACTGGACACTTGAGGTCCCAGTGCCACCCCAGTTGATTGACAGGTCACTGCACGTCTCACTGAAAGATGCGCGATTATTGGAAATTAGAAAAAGAAAGGCAGAATAAATGTCTTTCAAATGAGTGACACATATCGAGAGAACCTACTTTGATGGAATACATAATTCTGAGGTAAGTTTTAAGGTGGTTTCAGAATGAGTCACTGTTTTAAACTACTGACTATATGACTGCACATTTAGAGGAGAAGACATTTTGTCGCCAATAGTTCAACTGTGTGAGTAGGCTAACGTTATGAAAGGCTAATGTTTTCCTGTGTTTGCCTCATGTTGAGTACATTTACTTTCATACACCTGCTTGTGTGACCAGTAATACCTACAAACTGCTTCTGATCAACTCACCATAATTTTGTGACAACAGTGAGTAAATACTACTGACGGATTTTTGGCTAAACAAAATAGAGTAGTCTTATATGTCACTGTTTCTAAAATGGCGTTCTTCTGGACTACTAAAAAAAAAAAAAGTGGGGGGGGGGCAAAAATTTAGAGTATACCCACTTCTCCAGGGACCACTACACCACTGGTTTTGTTGTCCGTCCCGCACAGGGTTAACACGATATTTTCGTCACTATAGATCTGGATACAGGGCAAAAATTAGCATCCTTGCTAGCTGTTTTATATCCTGTTATCCAGGCTAAATAAATGGAGACTGCCTCCGCATGAATCACTGTGTCTTGAGTTTATGCACGACCAACAACAAAACACAACGCAGAGGGAATAAAGCAGTCACACTTAGTATCTTTGAGTTGTGAGTCTCTGATTAAACGAAACAAAGCTATCTTTGTACATTTCCACTGGATGACAGAAATGATAACCTGCATTATTTTGTTAAATTTCTTTTCTGACTTTTCATCAAAGAAATAATCAGTAGGTAAAAATATATTCATTTGGAGTTGGATGTTTTGTTTGAGCTACGAGTTATGCGGTCTCTAAAAAAGGATCAAATTGTCATGAATGTAATGGAATTCAAGGAGAAATCCTCATGAATCCTCACAAACAGTCTGACAGTTTCCATAATTTTCGGGTACAAGTCATAGATTTACAGCACTTTACTGAACTCAGACATTTCTGATTCTTTCACCATGAAAACCAAGTGAACTGAAAAGATATGTTCACAAGCCCCAAAAGATTTGATCAGGATATTTATTTATTTAGTTAGGTAATTATTTGTTTGTTTGTTTGTTTGTTTGTTTGTTTGTTTGTTTGCTTGTTTGTTTTTATTAGTGATAGTTAACAAGACATTGTGGACAGAAAAACAACAACACATAAACAAAGGGAAAAATCTAACAAACAAACCAAAAACAACAAGAGAATAATGACAAACAACAAAAATGACAACATCATATTACAATGAAAAAGATAATAAATGTAAAGAGCAGCTAAACAATGATGGGGGGGGGGGTTGTCCAAGTGCTTTTCTAGTTACTTATCATTTCCTGGGCTTCAGATCCAGGTGGCGTTGTCGGTCCTGTAAGTCCCCCCTGATTGCCTCGCAACATTCACATTGTGAGCTTCATATGAAAACAACATGCCGGCTAAAATGCCCCCACCAGCCCGAACTGAAAATGGAGTTTTTAGAAGAAAAAAATCAGGATTTCATTTTCGGCCCAAATTGTGCTGCCCTAATCAATACTATTAGAAAACCCAAATCACAGGTACAACATCCTGTGCACTAGTAGGGATGTCTTCATAAAAGCAGGAGGGCTGATTTGGATATAGCATAAAATACCTGTTTTGTACTATAGTTGGTGTGGCTTATTCTTCTTATCCTAATCTCCAACATGATTTTACAGGGTGGGGAAGCAAAATTTACAATGAACATTTAGTTGTTTTTTCTCAGCAGGCACTACATCAATTGTTTTGAAACCAAACATATATTGATGTCATAATCATACCTAACACTATTATCCATACCTTTTCACAAACTTTTGCCCATATGAGTAATCAGGAAAGCAAACGTCAAAGAGTGTGTGATTTGCTGAATGCACTCGTCACACCAAAGGAGATTTCAAAAATAGTTGGAGTGTCCATAAAGACTGTTTATAATGGAAAGAAGAGAATGACTATGAGCAAAACTATTACGAGGAAGTCTGGAAGATACTATTAAAGAAGAATGGGAGAAGTTGTCACCCGAATATTTGAGGAACACTTGCGCAAGTTTCAGGAAGCGTGTGAAGGCAGTTATTGAGAAAGAAGGAGGACACATAGAATAAAAACATTTTCTATTATGTAAATTTTCTTGTGGCAAATAAATTCTCATGACTTTCAATAAACTAATTGGTCATACACTGTCTTTCAATCCCTGCCTCAAAGTATTGTAAATTTTGCTTCCCCACTCTGTATACTATTTTATGTCTAAAAAAAATTCCTCATAAGTTTGTTTGTGTGAAATTAAATGTCCATTTAATTTTTTCCTTTTGTTTTCTGATCATAAAACTATTTTTTCACTCATGCAGCATGAATATTCTTCAAGCTCAAACTGCCCCAAAAAAGGTTGTCTGAGTATTTACAAGGATTAATACAAAAGGCGACCAGGCGAGAAATATATGGGGGAAAAAATGACAAGCAGATGGTTTTAATCTGCTGGAAATATAATAGAAAAATTCAAGCATTCTTCCTCCTTTCAAACACTTAATAGAACTTCTTATTGTTTTGAACCTTTCGACCACTGAGGCATCCCACAATCCTGAAATCCTCATCAGAATATTGTATCAATTACAGACTAGTTTGTTTGAACAAAGGTGTGTTGTGCCTCCCGGTAATTCTACCCTAACGTGGGGCAAAAGGGACAGAGAATAACTGTGGCTTTCAGAGAGAAATGATAGGATGAACATACCTGATTATCAAAGGTTTACTACAAATGTTGCAAACAGGCTGATGAGTCCTTCTCATCAGACCGGGTTCACTGATTGAAGTGGTGTATTTGTACTGATCGGCTTATTTTTAACAAGGGCTACATGATATTGGAAAACTACGGTGGCCCAGAGGTGCAACAGCCCAAAAAATTATCCACTAGCCCAAAAAAACTATCCACTACAAGAAAAAAAAAGACAACAGCCCAAAAAATTATCCACTATAAGAAAAAAAAGACAACAGCCCAAAAAATTATCCACTATAAGAATAAAAAAGACAACAGCCCAAAAAATTATCCACTATAAGAATAAAAAAGACAACAGCCCAAAAAATTATCCACTATAAGAAAAAAAAGACAACAGCCCAAAAAATTATCCACTATAAGAATAAAAAAGACAACAGCCCAAAAAATTATCCACTATAAGAATAAAAAAGACAACAGCCCAAAAAAATTATCCACTATAAGAAAAAAAAGACAACCCAAAAAATTATCCACTATAAGAATAAAAAAGACAACAGCCCAAAAAATTATCCACTTTAAGAATAAAAAAGGCAACAGCCCAAAAAATTATCCACTATAAGAAAAAAAAGACAACCCAAAAAATTATCCACTATAAGAAAAAAAAGACAACCCAAAAAATTATCCACTCTAAGAAAAAAAAAGACAACAACCCAAAAAATTATCCACTTGTCCCAAAAAATTATCCACTATAAGAAATAAAAACAGCCCAAAAAATTATCCACTATAAGAAAAAAAAGACAACAGCCCAAAAAATTATCCACTAGCCCAAAAAAACTATCCACTACAAGAAAAAAAAAGACAACAGCCCAAAAAATTATCCACTATAAGAAAAAAAAGACAACAGCCCAAAAAATTATCCACTATAAGAATAAAAAAGACAACAGCCCAAAAAATTATCCACTATAAGAATAAAAAAGGCAACAGCCCAAAAAATTATCCACTATAAGAATAAAAAAGGCAACAGCCCAAAAAATTATCCACTCTAAGAAAAAAAAGACAACCCAAAAAATTATCCACTCTAAGAAAAAAAAAGACAACAACCCAAAAAATTATCCACTAGTCCCAAAAAATTATCCACTATAAGAAATAAAAACAGCCCAAAAAATTATCCACTATAAGAAAAAAAAGACAACCCAAAAAATTAACTGGTATAAGAAAAAAAAAAAGACAACAACCCAAAAAATTTTCCACTCTAAGAAAAAAAAAAAGACAACAGCCCAAAACATTATCCACTATAAGAAAAAAAAGACAACCCAAAAAATTATCCACTAGCCCCAAAAAGTTATCCACTATAAGAAAAAAAGACAACAGCCCAAAAAATTATCCACTCTAAGAAAAAAAAAGACAACAGCCCAAAACATTATCCACTATAAGAAAAAAAAGACAACCCATAAAATTATCCACTAGCCCAAAAAATTATCCACTATAAGAAAAAAAAGACAACTACCCAAAAAATTATCCACTAGTCCCAAAAAATTATCCACTATAAGAAATAAAGACAACAGCCCAAAAAATTATCCACTATAAGAAAAAAAAACAACCCAAAAAATTATCCACTAGCCCAAAAAGTTATCCACTATAAGAAAAAAAGACAACAGCCCAAAAAATTATCCACTCTAAGAAAAAAAAAAGACAACAGCCCCAAACATTATCCACTGAAAGAAAAAAAAAAAGAGAACAACCCAAAAAATTATCCACTATATATTTTTAGAATAATTTTATGTTTAGCGCACCGGCCTCCTCTTCTGGTGGGTTACTTCGTTAGCATTAGCCACATTAGCTCAAGGCCTTAAACATTTTCAGCCTATGCTTTCATTTTTTGTGGTGGCCTTAATTTTAAAGCAAAAGACCTTTCAGGTAAACAGTGCCCCTTTAATTGAAAAGGTGGATGATGTTTTTTTTTTTTTTTTCTTATAGTGGATAATTTTTTGGGCTGTTCTCTATTTTTTCTTACAGTGAATATTTTTTTTGGGTTGTTCTCTTTTTTTTCTTACAGTGAATAATTTTTTTGGGTTGTTCTCTTTTTTTTCTTACAGTGAATAATTTTTTTGGGTTGTTCTCTTTTTTTTCTTATAGTGAATAATTTTTTTGGGTTGTTCTCTTTTTTTTCTTACAGTGAATAATTTTTTTGGGTTGTTCTCTTTTTTTCTTATAGTGGATAACTTTATGGGGCTGTTGTCTTTTTTTTTCTTTTAGTGGATAATTTTTTTGGGCTGTTGCACCTCAGGGCCACCGCAGAAAACACTGACATTGTGATTTTTTTTTTAACCCTGCGATATATATTGCGATGAGAACAAATACACAGGTAGATAAAATAGCTGTGAGAAGAAAAGATGATCAACTATATTTTACACCAATTATTGACATGGATTGATAGAATTAATGGATCAACAGGTATTAAACAGATCAGTAGACGGTCTTGGTTGCCAGTGTGTTTTAGTCTTTATAAATAAGGTAAGACCTGTTGATCCACTAATCCTATCAACACATTTAAATAACTGGTGTAAAATGCAGTTTGTCATCTTTTCATGGTCATCAGATATGACCCATTTGGATGTTCAGAGGCCCCGTAGTCAACATGGAAACACCGTCATCTTCTACAATATTGATTCACCAGTAAAACCCATGACAGTGGATGGAAACATTTGTTTTATGTTCAGTTAATGATATATTTTAGTAAAAAAAAAAAATCACCTTTTCTTCAGTTTTCTCTGTTTTTCTTATAATAACCCTCAACTTCAATCGGAGCTTTAACGAAGATCTACACGATCAGTGAATTAAATATTGGAAAATACTTGATTTATACGGATAAAATACAAAATACAGAGGATAACATAAATAAATGGTGACAAATCACTGAAGAAAGGTTAGATACATAGAGAAAATGAAAAAATAAAAGTAGCTCTGGGTCTTTATGGGTTAAAGAAAATATTTAAGTCCATGTAAGTGTCTGTTATTATGAAAAAAAAGGACAAAGATAGCTTACAATAACATCCCCAAATTGCACCCAAAAATATAATTTACTATTATAGCAGACAACAACATGCAACAACAACTGTATGGCAACTGTATGTAATAAAGTAAATATCTGACAGTGGATGGACACTTGTTTTATGTTCAGTTAATGCGAAGTTAATGTTTTGTTGAAGAAGTCTCATTTTCTTCATTTTTCTCTGTTTCTGATATTATGATAATTAACTGTAATCTCAGCTTTTATTAACATCTGCATAATCAGTGAATTAAATATGTGAAAATATCAGATTTTTGTTGAAGAAACACAAAATACAGTGGATAATATTTTAAAAATTGGTGATAAATTATTATTATTATGGCAGACAACAATAAGCAACAACAACTGAGGATCTGAAACAGATTATTTTTGCCAACTGTATGTAATAAAGTAAACATTTCATCGTGGTATCTGATTGATAGCTTATTTATTTTCGCGTCTCGGGTCAGCCTGAGGTTGTGTTTTCGTTTATCACACGGATATTGTTTGTCTGAGTCACACTGCAGGAGCACAAAGATAGTTTATATTTCACAGACTTGGTTTAATGCCAGCGTTTCAAATTATATATGACTGCATTAGTAGCTCTGACATGTGGGAGTCATATTTATCTTCTCATTTGTGCTCGTCTTTTTCTTTTTTTTTTTTTCCAGAAACAACTACAGTGGAAAGAATTTACTGTGATGTTCTGAGCTTTACGGCACATCTGATGTTGTGGGGAAGGGTGTGGTAAATTGCAGAAGACAGGTGTTGTTATGAGAGTCTGTGGATGTTCTATCCATTTTTATTAGCTGCATGTGAAATACAAAGTCAAACCGATCTGAAAAAATCATCTGTGTTTGACAAACTGACTCGCTCAATTCCTTATGCTGTGAAACAAAGTCAAAAGATAGTGAATAAAGTGAAAAGTCGCCATTATTTGAAAACATCAGAACAGTAGTGTCATCATTACTGAAATGGAGAAGTAAATAAAGGTAGGGTAGGAGATGTTTTCCTGGAGCATTTTTTTTTTTACTATATTGCTTAAAATTAGTTCAAAACTATTCAAATAATGTATAAAGCAAAGAATAACTCACTGCCGGGCAATATTCAAGAAATGTTTTGTGAAAAAGAGAGGTTATGATTTAAGGGGGAAATTATACATTAGATAATAGATTACACTGGTCAACAACAAATTTATTGTTTAAGTTTTTTGAGCTGATTTAGGATAATTTTGGTGTGCTGAATCCAAAAGTCACATTAATTTTGCTCAATCAGGTCAACTTTCTGAACTATGCTACATATTGGCTTTTTAACACTTTTGCTTACATTTATGGGCATTTTCTGTAATGGGACTAGTACAAAGGCTGAACCCAAATGCAAGACCAGAACACAGATGACCAATTGAGGGTGTTTATTAAACACAATCACAGTAGTAAAAACACAGCACAAAATAGTTAACACGTCTGTGTAGGCGTGTGATACTGGACTCTTCGTCCGGGCTGTGAGCGGGGAATATGGATGGTCAGCACGGCCGAGCCGGAGGATTCCCGTCAACACCCCGACTAGGGCAGAACAGAGGATAGTCAAAAAACAAGCCAGGTCATACACAGGAGGGCAATTCAGGAGGCAACGGGACATGAGGGAAAGGCTACTCACGGTCAGGGTCCAGGCGAGGGTCAAAACACAAGGTAACACGTTGGAGGCTGAGGTAATCAGGGAATAGGCGGAATCAGAAGTCGAAGTACGAACCAGGTCAGAACCAGACGAGCAGGCAGACAAGGAACAGGCAGAATCGGTGGTCAGAAGGCAAAACGGGTCAAAACAGGCAGACAGACTGACAGGTATCCAAAAACGCTGGTAAGTGAGCACACAAAGGTAGAACACAAACTGGCAAAGAAACAGGGGAAAACACAGGGTTTAAATACACAAGAGGGAGGGAAGACAATTGGACACAGGTGGAGATAATCAGGGAGGAGTCAGGTAATCAGGAGCAGGTGAAACAATCAAGGAAGGGAAGTAAAGACACCAGACATGACACAAGAGGGAAACTTAACAAAATAAAACAGGAAATGACAGAGAAAACAGAAAAGACAGACACAGTCTGGGAGCAGACATGACATTTTCACATCATATGATACAAAATTCTGTCATATTTCTCGCAATAAAAGTTCTGAAGATTTTACTCTTGCCAATTTATGCTTAATGTTTTTTTTAACCCATAAAGACCCAAATAACCACCGCCGACCAAATTTATCCGTCATATAAAACGTTTAATAACTTTAGATGCACTCATCCTGTCAATCTATGTCAATAATTGGTGTAAAATACAGTTTGTTATCTTTTCATGGTCATCAGATATGACCCATTTGGACATTCAGAGGCTCCATGGTTACCGTGGAAACACCGTCATCTCCTACAACATTCATTCACCAGTAAAACCCATGGAGTTGGATCAATGACAGTGGATGGACACACTGGGTTTATGTTCAATTAATGAGAGATTTTGTGGAAAAAGTCACTTTTTCTTCATTTTTCTGTATTTTTGATTTAATAATCCTCAACTTTACTCTGAGGTTTTATGAACATCTACATGATTAGAAAATGAAATGTAGGCAAATACCTGGATTCACTGCAAAAATGGAAAATACAGAGGATAACATTACAATAAATGGTGATAAAACACATAAGGACGGTTAAATATAGAGAAAAATTCATTTGGGAACTGCCATAACTGTCACACTGGGTCCTTATGGGTTAATATTACAGGTGAATGAAATGGCTTTGACTAGAAGATCTTGCAAAAATAAGCCTGACGTATTCTGCTACGTCTGCGGTGAATACACCATTGTACCTAACAGGAATCAAGTCACAAGTTTCATAAAGTGTGCTTACCAATCTTATTTTGGTATTAATTATTATATTTTGTGAGAAGATCAAATTTTTCAAAATCAAATTAGCAAAAAAAACCTGACCTGATTGAGAAAAACAGATGTCATTTTTGGATTTAGCGGTGCAAAATGGTCCTAATTCAGTTGAAAAAACCTAGACAACTCGCAACCCAGTGTTATAGATTAGATTCATAACGTGCGCACAACGTTAAAAAGTTTCTGTGTCACCATCTGTGGAGTAAAATTGTGGAACAAATTGTGTGTGGAGATAAAACAAATATCAAAGATAATTCAGTTTAAAAAAAACATACAGAATTTATTCTTGAGAGGTACAGTATTTAATATTGACAATGAGGGCTGTTTGGTTATGGATAATGTTGTATTGATAAATATGCTGTAATTATTGAAGAAAATTGTTGAATTGTTGAGTCTGTTTGTATGAATGTACTGCCATGATCCTATTGTGTATAATTCAATTACCACATTATGTTTTAGTTGTGAATAAAGAAAAATGTATTGTTTGATTATTGTATTAAGTTAGTGATAAAGGTGTAAAAGCAGTTGAGGGGTACGATTAAATAAGTTTATACTTCTTCCTACTTCTTTTCGACCATGCAAAATTCAGACACGTACTTGAAGGTAGATTCTCTTCATTTAAATGTTATTTTGGTTTTGTCTTAATTTACTTCATTTTGTGTTATTTTGTTTCTTTGCATGTTCTAAATAAATAAATACATACATACATACATACATTTAAACTCCTTTAGCCCTATCAGCCCGCCCGCGGGCCGAAAAAATCATATTAATATTCACCTACTATAAAAATATAATAAATCAGGACAATGAATGTTTTTTTCAACTTTTGCTCAAAGTTTAGACCCTAATGTTAATAAAAGTACATCAAAAGTGTATTTTAGTGCAAACTTTAATGTTTAAACATGATTTTTAATCTTTGTGGGGTGAAATATACGCTATTAAAAATCTCCGACACGAACAATTAATTTATGTATATCATCGTCAATCCAGCCGAAAAAAAAAAAAACAGGCAAGGATAAAAAAATTCCAATTTCTCTTTTAGTTTGTTACAGTTTACTCAGGCATAGTAATAGATACAATATTTTAGACAATGGGAATAGATTCTGTGAGGTCTCTAAATGTCCATAGACACCAAGAACATCCATATGAACCTTATTATTGTGAATTTTTATTATTATTTTATTATTAAGAATTATTATTCTTCATTTACTTTGGAAATATCTTTTTAGGCATTTTTCCCCTGAAAATATGGTCAGGGTTAAACAGGTTAAAGAATCCCTGTCACACCCTGATTGTAACCAATTAATTCAATGCTCAAACACAAAAAGAAAAATTTTAGTCACCTGTGGAACGGACAGGACTGAAAAAACACCATCCAATCATTTTAACCAGCCCATCGAAATGATTGAATGGTGATATATCAATCAAACTCAACTGCCATTTGTCCCTCCCCCCTCTGCGAGTACAATCCGATACTCTGGAGGCGTGGCTTCGGGGGGAAGTCTGAAGAAAACAGTTTGGACTTTTGAATTGTGTGTGTTTTCAAAATGTAGCTTGGCTGACCTGTTTCTCCAGGATCGCCTACCCCACCTTTAAGAAGAAGCGACATGTCACGCATTACAATTCAGCGGAAATTACAGCTTGAGGTGGATAACTGGTTTCTCTGCTGTTCTCATGGATCTCTGTGAAGGAGAGCTGTAGGACCGATGGAAAATACAGATAGAAACTGAGCCTGTTTCATCAAAGCAGATACACTTTGCTGACAGACTGTACAATTGTGATGTGGAAGACAACAAATTGTTTAAGACAGAATTTGAGAGCATTGCGACCACAATAAAAAGCAACAATAACAACAAAAGAAGACCATGAAGGCAATCTCTGTCATCTTAAACGCTCCCTGTGCTTTTAAGAGCCGGTATTTTATTGTCAAGCAATAAACAAAACAGCAAGAATCTTTGGACTCCTGCTTTTAGATTGTCGGGGAAAACAACAGTTCATATAAAACACTGTAAATCTGTCTTCTTCTGTTTACGAGGACTACATCTGTCCTAATGGGTGTAACGGCTGATATTTGCTTCTGCGGCCACTTTTACCAGAAAAGTGCAAAAGGTATATTGACTCGACTACATGACATTGGTCCGTAAATGTACTTGCTGAATTCTTTTACAACACAGAGACGCACAGATACACAGATGGAGGCCATGAACAGACTCAAACTAGTACAGGCTGAAAGAAGGTGTCAGTTTATTCATTTGAAGACATCACAAACATATGACAAACACATTAAGTTTGGATTGCAGCAAGCAATAATTAAAAAAAACAAAAAAAAAACATTTATTTTGGCATCATTAGTCAAAAATCCATAATTAGCTTAGAGGATTAGACTTCTGTACCTCCACTGGAGTCTGTTCCAGGCTTTAGAAAATCCATCCCATGATAAAAGCACAGTCCACAAACAAGCTGTGACCAGCGTAATGAAGGGTTATGGTTGGATTTCACCCAGTATGACTGATAAACTTTAGTAGGGCTGTGGGGAACAAACAGACAAGTGTTTTAACCCATAAAGACCCAGCACTACCTTTGTGATGGCTCGCTAAATGATTATTACCTCCGCCAAGGAGGTTATGTTTTTGCCAGGGTTTGTTTGTCTGTTTGTTTGTTTGTTTGTTTGTTTGTTTGTCTGTCCGTTAGTGTGCAACATAACTCAAAAAGTTATGGACAGATTTGGATGAAATTTTCAGGGTTTGTTGGAAATGGGATAAGGAAGAAATTATTAAATTTTGGTGGTGATCGGGGGTGGGGGGGCCCACGGGGGGGGGGGGACTGATCAGCCTTGGCGGAGGTCTGCGCTCTCCGAGTGCTTCTAGTTTCTTCTATATTCAACCTTTCTGAACTGATTTATCACCATTTATTGTCATATTATCTTCTTTATTTTGCTTTTTTTTCAGTGAAAATCAATAATTTTCCTATATTTAATTTACTGATCATGTACAGGGTGGGGAAGCAAAATTTACAATACTTTGAGGCAGGGATTGAAAGACAGTGTATGACCAATTAGTTTATTGAAAGTCATGAGAATTTATTTGCCACAAGAAAATGTACATAATAGAAAATGTTTTTATTCTGTGTCCTCCTTCTTTCTCAATAACTGCCTTCACACGCTTCCTGAAACTTGCGCAAGTGTTCCTCAAATATTCGAGTGACAACTTCTCCCATTCTTCTTTAATAGTATCTTCCAGACTTCCTCGTAATAGTTTTGCTCATAGTCATTCTCTTCTTTCCATTATAAACAGTCTTTATGGACACTCCAACTATTTTTGAAATCTCCTTTGGTGTGACGAGTGCATTCAGCAAATCACACACTCTTTGACGTTTGCTTTCCCGATTACTCATATGGGCAAAAGTTTGTGAAAAGGTATGGATAATAGTGTTAGGTATGATTATGACATCAATATATGTTTGGTTTCAAAACAATTGACGTAGTGCCTGCTGAGAAAAAACAACTAAATGTTCATTTTAAATTTTGCTTCCCCACCCTGTAGTCTGTATAGTTTTTTATTACTGTTATTACTATTTTTTTTATATTGTTTGTTTTTGCATTATCCTTATGCATGTATACTTTTTTCCTGTACTTTATTCTGTTGCTGAATTTCCCCATTGTGGGATCAATAAAGTCTAATGTAATCTAAAGTCTAATCTATTCAGTATCAGACGTGAAATAGTCTGATCGGGACATTGGGGCAAAGAGGAGAAAGCTGTTTGATGAGTACTTTCAGTTCTACTGTTTTTTTTCCCTTATATTCTGCCTAGTATAGCTCAATCTATGGATTTTTTTTTCCTGATACATAGGTTGATTAAATGTTTGGGTTTTTTTTGTTTGTTTTTTTAACTCTGACAATCACTTATTTCACTTACATTACTATTAAGTCTTTAGTTTAATCTACAGTAGCCAAAGTCAGGGTGAAAAATGCCATAATTTCAAAGTGTACACCTTCCCTCTGCAGCTTTCTCTTCCAAAAATAAATAAATAAATAAAAATTTGTAGATTACCAACCCAAACCCTAACCTTAACCCTATTACATCAACCTGATATCCCTTCATCCCATTATGGAAAAGTGAAGCCATTTTTCCAAGGTTTTGTGTCAACATATGGAGTAGAGCTGTACAATTACATTCAGGTCATGCCCACCAGACTCTAATCAGCTGTCTCATGTCCTCTCCGACCACTTGAATTACAATATGCTGAAAGGTAATTACCGAGTTTTTTCTCCAGCGATGGCCTTTGTACCTTTTATCCCAACATTTTCTAATAAAAATACATTTTCTCATTACTCCAGATACGTTACTGTATGAATTACTATGAAGGCTAGTGCTGAATATAAACTAAAAACACTTCATTTTATTTATCTGCATGAGCTTGGTTACACTTACAGAGCAATGTTTATGGAAATCTATGTCGTTTAGTTTTAAATATCTATATGTGCACAAAACAAGTGTTTGCAACTTACAAATTTGCTTCATTGAGTCCTCATGATTGGCCATTTCAGTTTTATACAGCACGCAGAACACTATTTTATCAGGTCTCCAGCACTTTTGATGATTGGCTTTAGGCTTTTTGGTATAAAATGTTTTTAACAGCATGTTGAGAAGCTAGAGTCGACCTAACTGAGAATGAATACACACCGTTCATTTACACATTAAAAAAAATCAATGTACTCCTTTGGTTATATCTTATTTTGTCAAGGATCCATCTATAGCTTTATGCTGGAGAAATTGTGGTAAAACAGGTGACCATACACACGTATTTTGGGACTGTCCGAGCTTGTTTATATACTGTACTGGAAAAATATCAAAGAAGAAATTGAAAGAATTGTAAAAAGAGAAGTCCCTTCAAATGTTTTGTTCTATTTACTTGGAGTCATACCGGTCAATGATTTTAATGCAGAGCAGATATATTTTACATATTTTACGACTGATTGCTAAAAAAAATAATAACAGTAAATTGGAAGAGTGTCAAGTCACCAACGGTTACAGAATGGAAACAAAGACTGAAACAAGTGTACACTATGGAAAGAATGACCGCATCATTACAAATGAAAATGCATCTTTTTAAGCGGAGATGGCACATGGTCGAAGACTATTTGTATAATTAAACTTTTTGGGTTGTTGACGAGAATTGCTCTTATAAGCCCTGACATGAGGTGTTTTGCATTTATATAGATGCGTACATATGTATACAAATATATGAATATTTCGATATTTGGCAATGCATCTATAGATGTAGTATAATATTTGTAACAATAATAATACTATGTGGTGTAATTTATTTATTTATTTTATTTATGTCTTGTCTCAGATATTTTGTTCTGTTTTATATTGTGCAAAAATCTAAATAAAAAGTAAAAAAAAAAAAAAAAAATCAATGTATATATGTGATCAACAAACGTTTATATTTTTAGATAGGGCTGTCCAAATTAACACATTCACGCAGATTACTCCATCATCATGATTAATCTGATTAAAAATTTTAACGCAGTTTTAACCAGTTCATCCGGTAGAGACAGACAGTAGAACCAACCCAAAAAGGTGGAAGACACTAAACAGCACATTGGCCCTCTGGATAGAAATATGAGGATAAAAAACAAGACAGAACAGTTGATTTAAGTTGTGTTGTTGAAATTGTTGAAGGTGTTTAACCCTTTCATGCAATTATGAGAACTTTGGTCACAATATTTGTGTGTTTTTATTGCTCTTTAGGCATGAAAAAAACATGCGATTTAGGTTGTTTTTTTTTAAGGAGTTCCAAAACTGTCCACTCAGCCGGACCCCATGCATTTAATTTTTCAAGCAAAGAAACATGTATTTAAAACCTAATATCAGAAAGTGATACGGAAAAGTATGCAATAAAAACATTTTTAATGCTGCTAATCAGATGTTTTCCCACATTTTAACATACTCTAATACTAGTTATTATTCATTTCATGGAGATAATATGCAAAAAAAAAAAACTGTTTTGTTTGTTGATTTACACTAAAACATGTTACTGCAGATCAGGTTTATCAAGAACAGCACAGTTACAGTAACAGTATGAAATGCACTGTATGGGATGATGCATAAGTGTCCACTGTGTTGGCTGATATGGAACTAAAACAATAAAACCCATGAATATACAAGAGAACAGCTGGAGAATAGCTGTCCACTGTAGTGACCTCTGTGCATGAAAGGGTTAATAAACACGTTAAGTACATATATATTCCCTTCTTTCTTGAGTCTTTTTGGTCATGCAACATGAAACACAATTAATATAGATTAGGGCTGCATGATATTGGAAAAAACTGACAATACATTTTTTTTTAACCTTGCGATATGAAAATAAGACTCAGGAGGATATAATAGCTGTGTGGTGCTGACGTAAATGGTCAAACTAATTAGTTGTGTTTTCTCTCGTTGTGGCAGCAGGTGCATTAAAGCACTATCGACACAGAACACGTGTTTTTTCCCTTTCATGCATGAATTATGAGAACATTAGTCAATATATGTTTCTTCAGTGATTTTATTCCTCTTTAGGCTTGAAAAAAAATGCAATTGAATTTTTTTTTTTTTTTTATGAACCTTTTTTTCATGGAGTTACAAAAACATCCACTCAGCTAGACACCATACATTTAATTTTTTGAAACAAAAAAACACGTATTTAACCCTTTCATGCATACTAGTCATTACAGTGACTATTCTATTCTGACTATTCTCCAGCTGTTCTCTTGTATATTCATGGGTTTTGTTGTTTTAATTTCACATCAGCCAACACAGTGGACGCTTACAGGGGTTGGACAATGTGGTGGAAAAATTTACTTTTTATGTTTTATACTCTTTATATTTTATACTGTTAGTACATCTTCTTTTAATGCTGAGTCATTATTCATTATGTGTGATGTTTACCACTCTGTAACACCCCCAACCCAGGAACGGAGTTCTTGCCTTGAGTTAAAACCCAAACACCTAAATGTCTGAATGTGTAGATAGAGGATGGCGCCTGCACTCCAGATTGGATCCAAGCAAGGTTAGAGTGGAGAGGTCATCATGACCTCTTCATGGAGCAGAGAAGGAGTAGTATGGGGTGGTACGATGTACGTAAGGAATGACATCATAGTTTGAGGGGGTTGGATTTGGTTCTATATAATCTTTAGTTTTCTCTTGTTTAAGCAGACTTCACTTACAGAGTTTCTCTGTGATTGACTTCTCAATAAATGCATTTATTTATTTTAACTCTAACTTTCTCTCCTCCTCTTTGTGTGTGGGTTATCAGTTGAACATTTCCATAACAACAAAATAATGGAAACACCTTAAAAAATCAGCAAAATGTAATTTAATATGGTGTACACTACCAGTCAAAAGTTTGGACTCACCTTCTCATTTAAATGACATGAGATGGACCGCAGAGGGCCAACAAGTGTTCAGCATCACTGGAAACTCCTTCAAGACTGTTGGAAAATATTTCAGGTGATTACCTCATGAAGCTCATTGAGAGAATACCAAGAATGTGAAAAGCAGTAATAAAAGCAAAATGTGTCTATTTTGAAGAATCTAAAATATAAAACATGCTTTGAGTTATGTCACTCTTTTTCTAACGACATAATTCCATAGGTGTTCATTCATAGTTTTGATGCCTTCAGTGAGAATCTACAATGTAAATAGTCATGAAAATAAAGAAGAACCAGGTGAGTCCAAACTTTTGATTGGTAGTGTAGGTCCGCCTTTTGCGGCAATTACAGCCTCAATTCTCCGAGGTATTGATTCATACAACTTGTGAATTGTTTCCAAAGGAATTTTAAGCCATTCTTCAGTTAGAATACCCTCCAACTCTTTTAGAGACGATGGCGGTGGAAATCGACGTCTTACTTGAATCTCTAAAACTGACCATAAATGCTCAATAATGTTGAGGTCTGGGGACTGTGCCGGCCATACGAGATGCTCAACTTCATTAGAATGTTCCTCATGCCATTCTTTAACAATTCTAGCTGTATGGATTGGGGCATTATCATCTTGAGGCGAAGGTGTTTCCATTATTTTGTCCAACCCCTGTATGTATCATCCCAAACACTTCAATTCATACCATTACTGTAACTTTATTATTCTTGAAAAATCTGATCTGAAGTAACATTGTTTTATCGTAAATCAATTGCTAACTGTTATTAGACTAATTAACAGTTTTCTTAAACAAAAGTTGTTGTTTTTTTCATATCTCCATGAAGTGAATAATAACTACTATTAGAGTATGTTAAAATGTGAGCAGTAGCAGCATTAAAAATGTTTTTATTTCCTAATTTTCACACTGTATATCACTTTCTGATGATGGTTTTAACCCTTTCATACACAAATTATGAGAACCTTAATCAAGATTTTTTTCCTGAGTGTTTTTATTCCTCTTTAGGCATGAAAAAAACAATGCGATTGAAAATTTTCTTATGAAAAATAAATACATTTTTAAAAAGTTAAAAAAAAAAAAAAAAAAAAAAAAGCATTTAAAAAAGAATAGTAATAATAATAAAAAAAATTCTTAGGAACCTATTTTTCATGAAGTTGCAAACATGTCCACTCAGCTGGACACCATGCATTTAATTTTTGAAGCGAAGAAACATGCATTTACTGATAATTGTGTGAAAACTATAACTATTACACTCAGGGGAGATCTACACAATGTTACCAATTCATGTCAGAAACGATATGTAGTGTCTTAAATCTTTAATAAAGATATGTGTAAAAAAAACAAAACAAAACAACAAAATCCATGAATATACAAGAGAAGAGCTGTAGAATAAGTGTCCACTGTAGTGACCAGTATACATGAAAGGGTTAAAAATGAATCATATTTAATGTGATTAATCAAAATTAATCTACAGCAACCCTGTGATTAATCTGATTAAAAATTTGAATCGTTTAACAGCACTAATTTGTAATTGACTGATCAGTTGTGTCGTTTATTCTATAAAATCAAACATAATCCACACCAAACAACTTTTATATCAACAGATCTGCTGAAAACTGTCTCTCTTTCTCTTCTTTCTCAGGTGTTTCATGTGCTTTTAGCCTGAAGCGGAGGACAGAGATACAGTACATTTTTATAATCAATATACAGGAGTGTCTGTTTCACTTATTGAAACACTTACAGCAGAACTAAAGCTTTAAATCTTCTGTCTCCAAGCTTCCATCAGAGAAATGATTCCTGACTCTTTACTCTCCTAAGTGAATGCAAACAAAAAAATCTCGCTGATTTGGATGCAGATAAAATCTAATTTGTGGCGTAGTAATGCAAACAGATGAGATGTCAAAATATTTCCCGACACAGAATCTTGTTTTCGTTCCATAGACTCGAGCCTCTTAAATGGACCCTCAAACGCTCGCAGACAACAACATTTGAATATTTACAGCCTATTCATCTCAGTGCTAATCTCAATGTGCCTCCCATGTGCTTCTTATCTGAAGGGCTTTTCTAACTGGCACATGTCTGAATACACAAACCCACAAGGCTGCAATAAGCCAAAGTGGCAGTCATGGCATTACTGCACCCAAAATTCTTGCCCCACTTGCTCAGACTGGAGTAGTAATTCCCATCTTGGCATCTGCTCGCACTCTCAGTCGATGGATGGAACGTGCATATGTGGCGAATCCAGACCACTCCAGGGTCTTTGTAGTACGTGGGTATGGCCATGAATGTCTCAGCTGTGGCAACTTTCCATGGCAGTAGATTTTAATGTTTCCACTGAGGGGAGTAATTGCAGACAGGCTCGGCCAGACTGGCAGCAATGAAGGGAGTACACACAACCAAACAAACACACACACACACACACACACACCTCAGTGGACACACACTGGTGCCCACTTCACACTGAGAGGGGCCATAATGACACTGCTAATGGTATCTGCTATCAAAGGCAGGAGAATTAGCCATGAAGGACAACAAATTTCAACATCAGAGACAAGCATGTTAACTGGGATGTTTAGATGAGCTGAGTAAACAAACTCACAACCATTAATAATGTCAGAGGGGCATACTGGGAATTGTAGTAATGATGTAACTGGAATGATGTAGAGTAGCTGTCCAATTTTCACTCGTAACAACAAAAACAGACCGAAAAATAAGCAGATTTTCAGTTTTGTTTGCATCTTTAAATCTGATTGATAGTGTGACATTTCCACATCACTGTGCCAGGCAAAGCTGTAATTAGTTGTGCTGTAGAGATAAGATGAATCATGCTTTCTTTTCCCCAGATCTATGTTCCTGCAGCTTTTATTTGTGGATGTGGGTAAAAGCCATTGCACAATAAAGTTCAAGCCTTTGGTAAAATACTACAAAAGGGCATGGTATAAAGGGTTCGCTCTCTGCACTCGTACAACCCGGTTCTGCTAAGACTCCAGAGTATGATGTGTTTGATCACCCTGCTCCCTTTGCTCCCAAGATTGTTTTGTCAAGGATCTAGCAAGAGAAACATAATCAGAGAAGTTTCAAGAGTTGCAACTGAGGATTAACCCAGACCCGAGAGAGCGGGTGGGTTAAATTAAAAAAGAAAAACTTTGATCGGCAGTAAGGAGGGTTACACAATACAGTTTCCAAGAATAACTGTTTGCCTTACACTGCTTTACTTCTGAAAGAAAGTGTGAAACTTCTCTCACCTGTCCTCTGGGAGGAAGTCTGAGGGAGAAGTTTGCCAAAGGTAATATTGTCTTTGGAAGCCGTGGAGAAGAATATGCATTATTCATTACATCTGGTCAACTTCAAAGGCTAGATGTAAGCAACAGTAAGGTATCACTGCTTGAATGTTATCACCACAGAGACTCACCATAGGTTTTTGTTCTCTAGGAGCAGCTTAACAAGATGTTGTCTTAGGAATTACATGGAAGATCAGAGCTCTGAGCTGAGAGGAAGTGAAAGATGGGGGAAAAGTAGAGCACTTAAAGAATTTCCAGATTCTGATGTTTGACAGCAAATCATCACCCTTGCAAAAGAGTTGTCCTTGTCCTTACACTGTGTACTCTGAAGGGGTGGGTTTAGTTCTTACCACCTGGTGGTAAAAAGCACCTGGACTTGAACTTTCATTGACACAAAACTGAATCAGAGCTGTCAAACACAAAAAGTCAGAAACACACAAAAAGTATTTTTCTTTCTACTCTGCACACAACAATCTTTCCAAAATGTCTTCTTGGAAAGTCTGGGTCTTTGCCAAAGAGTATGACAGGTCTCCTTGGTGAGTAATAAACACTGCACTGATTACACTCATCATAAGCTCTCTGCTAATGTTTTTTTTTTTTTTTTTTATTGTTTCTTTATTTGGAATGGACATGTAAATTCACCAGCATATCAACACTGGTAAAAAAACAAAAAAACAAAAACAAATGTCATTCCAGTTTTTGTTTAGTCCAGTACATGCATTTCAATAACCAATAAGGCAAATGAGTCCCAAAAACAAAAAAGCCTCAAATCGTGGAACAAAGTTCGTTTGTCCTTGTATTGACCATTCTCCTTAAACATCCAAAAATTTAACAGCAATTGCACTCAGATAATCACAATGGATATACATTATCCTCCAAAGGATGATCTGGTTTGCCCAGAATAAACATAGTCAGATGGGGCTCATGTACTCACTTAAAAAAACACTGTGACACAAATTAATTAAAGATTGAACAATATATACGGAACTGTATATTGAAATTAAGGGTATGTGTGTGTGTGGGGTCAACTGCTTCCGCTGTCATAGAAATGATCATCGAAAACCAGTCAGAAACTCTGCTAATGTTAAACTGATAGAAGGCTTCAAAGATCAAGAATATCAGAGTAAATCCAAACCAAATCTGTGGAAAACAGATTTGAGCCCCTACCCATTATGCAAAGGCACATACTACAAATAATGTAAGTCAGGGGTCACCAGTCCTGGTCCTCGACGGCCAGTATCCTGCATGTTTTGGATGTTTCCCTCTTCCAACACACCTGATGGTCATTATTAGGGTTCTGCAGAGCTTGATGATAGGCTTATCATTTGAATCAGTCGCGTTGGAAGAGGGATACATCTAAAATATGCAGGATACCGGCCCTCGAGGACCAGGATTGGACACCCCTGATGTAAGTGAATCTGATACAAATAAACAGACCCAACCTAAAACATGGACGGTTATGGTTTAGTCTTAGTTAGAGCTAATTTGGCAGGTAACATGATCATACACATCATCCAGATCATAAATAACAGCACGGTCAAACATTTCAAACTTTTCCTTTAGATGTCAGTTTCTCACTGTATTGAGTGTTATGTACTAACCTATGGGTTTCTAGCATTAATGTCATCTGCAGAAACTGCTAGTCTAGTGAGGTTGCTTCAGTCTGCTTATACTTATACTTCAGCATCTGCCGACAACAAAGTGTTGAAGTTTAGTTGATGTTAACCTGCAGAGTGCCAAAAACTCCATGACAAAGAATTACCCAGGATTTTAGTCGTTCTACTTTGGGTTCAGCTTCTAAACTTTGAAGTGCAGTGAGTTTGATTTGCACAGATGCTTCAGAGATACATTGATGTTGATATGTTGAGTGTAAACATGTTTTTGATTCAATATCAAACCCCAGTGGGACAAATTAAACTACCACAGTCTGGGTAATTAATGGAAACAATGCAGCCGTATGTACACGAAAATGTTGACAAGTGTTTCCGTCATCTAGACATTGGTAATATTGTAATGATGTCACTTCAAAATAAAGTGAAAATGTATAATTTTGTTTCAAGTAATGTAACAACAATGGCCTAAGATGAGTGAGATGATGAAAGGAACACTTGTTATCTTTGGTTGTAACTTGCCTACATAAGAGATGAGAAAAACTCAATTCAGATGATGGATGGATTATGACTCTAATCTCAAAAGATGATGATACTTTGAGGTTGAGGGGTTCATGGGCCATAGTCTTTTGCCGTGTTTCTACGTGGTAGAAACTACGTGGTACCGGCTCCACTCGACTTGACTCGGCCTTTTTGCGTTTCCATTATGAAAAAGGACCTGGAATCTAGTACCTGGTACTAGTTTTTTGGTATCACCTCCACCAAGGTTCCAAGACTGGGGAACAGATATTAAAACGTAATGTGTAAACTAGGCCTGTAACGGTACACAAAATTTTCGGTTCAGTACGTTTTCGATTTTCAAAGCCACGGTTCGGTTTTTTTTTTCAGTTTGGTACGGGAAGAAAGAAAACCCCTCAAAATGTCTTTAATACATTTATGAATTTTTAAAAAATATTTTTCCCCCAATTTTTGGACACAATAGCATATAGAAAAAACAGGAATATACTTCTGCTGCTATAAATCAAATAGAAAATAAAATGAATTATTAATATTACTAAATTTATTTTAAACATTAGTGTTGCAGTTTTCCCTGAAAGGTTGTTTTAAACAAACAACAAAAATCAAATCACAGTTCTGTCAGTTCACATTCTGCAGAAAAATTCCACATGAAGTGCAACATTAACAAAATGACAAACTGGTATTCTGTTTAAACAAACTGAAGAGCAACAATGACAACAAAAAATTAACCAAATTACTTATTTTAGGACAGAGAACAAACAGTTTAGGACACTTTGTGTACATGCGCGCGCGTGTGCAGGGTGCGATTTATCTTTTTTTTTTTTTTTTTTGGTCGGACCCGGGATGGGGGGTCCATAACTAACATAACTAACGCTGGCGTGAAACGAAAGTGAAACTTTATATACTTTTAACGTCCAACTCCTGGGTTCTATTCCTCTATTATACAGCGTATGGGAGAGAGAGAGAGAGACAGACAGACAGACGGACAGAGCTAGTGTCAGTGTTTTGGAACTACCGTAGTTCATAGGTGATAAACAACGTCTGTCTTATTATCGTCTCTTTCCTCGTTGTTGTCTTTCACCGGGACCTGAACTGATCCAAACTGGACTGTAATGATGAAGGAGGGTCTTCAGTCTCTTCCTTCCAGGTTCACATCATATTTGCTGTTTTTTTTTTTTACCTTATATCAGCTGCTATTTCGTATTTCGGGTCAACATGCGCGTCCTTCAATATGTCCATGTGGAACTTGCACCGATTTAAAGTTCTTCATCAAACAACGTCTTTTGTTCCTTTTTCTTTTTCTCAACATACTGTGCCGTTTGGGTACAGCTGTGTACTGAACCAAACAGGTGTGTACCGAAACGGTTCGGTTCGGTAAGTGTACCGTCACAGGCCTAGTGTAAACAGTGCAGACCACTCTATTGCACTGTAGGAAAGATGTGATTGGTAAATGTCTTACCAATAGCAGTTACAAAAAAGAGGACAACCTATGGATCTACACACCACACACACAAGCTGTGCTGGGAAACAATTAATGAACCAGCATCAAGTTTTCCCATCTGCTCTAAAGTGAACAAGAGATTGGAAAGATTAGGGTCAGAGTTGGAGCAGCTCATCCTGTAGCCAAAGGGGCTGACACTAGTTGAGAAGCACAGGAAGGGCTGGAGGGAGCTGCTGGGGCAGTTTGTTAGACCACAGAGACAGTCATCTGATTACTTTCCTCCACAGCTAACGATCACCCTCACAACAGCAGAGATACAACAAACACGTTATAGGGATTCCTGCAAGGGCCACTTGTACACCCATAAATCATCAGACTACTTCTGGACCATAACATTAACTGCTCTCTGTTTCTCAGTTACTCAGGCCAGTGAATATATCATAAAACAAAATATGTACGGCAGATAAAGAAACTCAAAGGTGCGTCTTGATGTATGTGTATTTCAGGAGGTGGTATGGAAAGGAAGACAGCGAAACAAATGAACTCAAAAATATATACGCTTATAAGTTGCATTTAATTTCACAGGACATAAAGCTAGCCATTATTAGTTTTTCTCTCCGACTATGAAGCATACTCTAAAGCCATTGGCCACGGATGACGCTGTACCTTGGTTATTACTGAAAAACAAATCATAAACAATAACCACACTTCCTGCTTAACTCAACCACCATAAATTACACCTCAGAGCCATGCTGTCATTTTGTCTATCTTAATATGACTCAAAACAAACAACAAATTGTGATTTCACATATTGGAAACACATCGTTTATCTTCGGGCTGTATCCTCAAAGACACCAAGTGAGTTGGATGAGAAACAGAGCAGAGCGTATTGAAAACTTTTCACATATCAGATGCAGACAGTGTTGATTAAGACTCGGCTTCATTAGCAGTAGGTCTCTTAACTGGGTTGTCTGCTGTAATAGGCATGCCTGAATGAAATATTTATTAAGTGTGCCCTGCAGAACAGATGTGACAAATAGTACATTTATAGACTGTCAGCGGTCCTGTTTGTACGAAGGGCTCCTGGATTTATGAGGATCTGTCCTGCACAGTTGTTACAGTCAGATTACACGCAACGGGAAACCATTTTGTATCTATGTTTCTACAACTAATGGTCACTGCTAAATGAGAACTTTTTTATCTTATAATTCAGAATCCTTAACTGCATGCTTGATTGATTACACATGATAAACAGCACAATAGGCTGCCTGATGCTAAATGAGTCAGTGTGACTGCATCTATCTATTTGCACTGAAAAAGGGATACAAATCGCTCCTGCAGCTATCCTCAACATCAATCTTTCCTGCCTTGTTGAATTCCTAGGAGGGAAGATAAAAAAAAGAGGCAGAGGGAGAGCATTGTTTTTATAATGCAAGTGTAAGGCCCAGTCCCAATTCACCCCTTGCCCCCCACCCATACCCCTTGGCCCTTGTAATTGGCACTACCCCTTGAAACAGAGCAGCAAGAGTTAGGGGTTGAAATATTCTCCTATGAAATGGGACAACCCTTTACGACCTGTTACATCATCATCAGTCATCAATGCTGTTATAAACAGATGCGACAACTTGGTTTTCGAAAGTATTCATCATGCCGTCAGCAGCTGTAACCATCTCTGTTGCATGGGCTTTGGTCATCTTTTTGTGGCATTCAACTAGGGCTGCTCGATTATAGAAAAAAAAAAAAAAAAAAAGATTATTTTAGCAATAATTGAAATCACGATTATTAAAAACGATTATTTGTTAACCTTAAAGTTGTTTATTTTTTTCTTGCAAAGCAATGTAAATATACTCTTTAAACATAAATAAAGCTTTTAACCACTAAAACAAAGTATGTTCACTTTTGTATGAAACAAAAAAAATCTTTGAATGCAAATAAGTGTACTGTAAATTCAAGTATGTTTCCTTTTGTAAATAAATAGTGCACTGTCATTAAACTGCTATAGACTTGCCATAGAACTGTAGCAATAAAAAAAAAAAAAAAAACTCACATAAAGTGCAAATTATAAATTCAAGTTTGTTCAATGTAGTATGAAACAGTAAATTCAGTGGCGTGCTGTGAGGTTTCAGTTCAGGCCTTCTGTATACATCAGCCATCTAGAATACGTACGTTAGGGTTATATGGGTTAGGTTAGGTTAATACGGGAGTTGCAGCATAAAGAGATTCGGAGACTGAAGATTGCATTGCGGACGAAGTTGTTTTTATGCGTTTTAGTTTTTCATAAGATTACGATAAAGGTGGCGGTGGTTAAACTTTAGATGGTTAAAAAGGTTTGTTGTGTTACGGGTCGGTGCGGACACAACTACGAAACACTTTTTGCACGTGATGTGTTTTTGCTCTTCGTCTTCTTCATCAAACCCAAAGTGATTCCATACAATTGAATTTGACTTGCCTTTTTTGTTTACCAAGCACTTCTGCTGTGATTCTCCTGCCATTTTTCCAGACCGCTAGGTACAACTCTCCTCTTGGGGTGGACCTGCCGGCTAGCAGGCAGCTGTAGCTTAGAGGGGGGCGGGGCAGAGCAGCTCATGGTAGCTTGCGTGCGCGTGAATTAAAATAACTCAAAATTAATAATCGTTTTTTCTCGATTACATAATTTTTGTAATCGTTGCGTGTAATAATCGACATCGTAATTGAATTTCGATTAATTGCACAGCCCTACATTCAACTATAAACTGGAAAAATGTGATCTATAGCACATTGAAACTGCATTAAACAGTCGATCAAATGAGTAAGTGTTTTACAAAGAAAATACGTACATTTGTGTGTTTCTTTCATCACACTGCTGCACTTTTTAGCTGTGTTTACCTCCATCTTGCCAATGATTCAAACAGAATTATGGGAAATTTCTCCTACCCTTCTGTTCGCAGTGTGGTCCCGAAAAATCACCGTTTCAAGGGCCATACAGCCCTCCACCTTATCTCTACTCTTTGGCCCTTGCACTTGGCACTACTCCTTGAAACGAAGCTGCAAAGGTTAAGGGTAGAAACATTTCCCTATGAAATGGGACAACCCTTCGTGACCTGTTACGTCAGCGTCAGCAGTCATCGATGCCGCTATAAACGGATGTAACAACTTGTTTCTGAAATAATTCACCATGCCGTCAGTAGCTGTAACCATCTCTGTTGCATGGGCTTTGGTCATCTTTTTACAGCTATCAACTATAAACTGCAGAAATGCGATCTATAACACATTGAAACGGCATTAAACGGTCGATCAAATGAATAAGTGTTCTACAAAGAAAATACGTACATTTGTGTGTTTCTTTCATCACACTGCTGCACTTTTTAGCTGTGTTTACCTCCATCTTGCTAATGATTCAAACAGAATTATGGGAAATTTCTCCTAACCCTCTGTTCGTAGTGTGGTCCTGGAAAATGTCAGTTTTTCTCTCCGCTTTAGCCCTTCCCCTCCATCTAATCGAGAACTGTGACTACACTACTCCTTCACGTGTACGTGCAAAATGGAGGGGGGAAGGGGAGGAGCCAAGGGGTGAATTGGGATTAAGCCTAGATATGTTACTGTATGAATTACTATGAAAGCTAGTGCTGAATATAAACTAAAAACACCTCATTTCATTTATCTGCATGAGCTTGGTTACACTTATTGAATAATGTTTATGGAAATCTATGTCATTTAGTTTTATATATCTATACGTGCACAAAAGAAGTGCTTGCAACTTGCAAATTCACTTCATTGAGTCCTCATGATAGGCCATTTCAGTTTTATAAAGAATGCAGAGCACTATTTTACCAGGTGTTTGGCACTGTTGATGATTGGCTTTAGGCCAGTCGTTCCCAACCTTTTTTAGTCCATGACCCCATTTTAACATCAACAATTTCTGGCAACCCCATACATTCAAAACGGAGAATTTTTTTTTTTTTTTGCTAAAATTAATCAATGTAACAGTTTGCTATACTATGTTGCAAATAAATGTTAATTTTAGACGACATTTAGTCTATATAATATATATTATTATGGATGGAGGCAGAAGAGCCAGGTGTAGATTACTGCACAAAGTGAACATTGGATTTTCCTTGGTCAGGATATGTACAGTCAGTCCAGCTTGGATTTACAAGGCTGACAATTAATACTGAAGAAAGAAGAACTCAAACTATGAATTATGAAAGAGCTGCAGCATCTGAAACCGACCACAATGAACATTTGACAGATAAACAGTACCACAGTGCTTCAGTTTCAGCTTCAGTTTGTCATGTCTTTTATGGATTGTGATTGTCTCTGTCAACTCATCACATATTTTTATTAGTGCTTTTTTTTTTTTTTTATCAATTACTAGAAATTTCAGGTGACCCCATTTGAATTCCAGGCGACCCCACGTGGGGTCCCAACCCCAATGTTGGAAAACACCGCTTTAGGCTTTTTGGCATACAATGTTCTGAACAGCATGTTGTGAGGCTACAGTCGACATAACTGAGAATGAATACACACCGTACATTTACACATTCCAAATCAATGGGGGGTGAGGGGGAGGGCCAAGAGGTGAATTTGGATTCAGCCTAAAAGACATCTACACCCCAACCCAATCTGGGCCTGTGACATTTCCTTGGAGTAAATGAAACCCAACAGCCTTCCAATGATGCATCTCCCCTGCATTCATGCTCATAGACTAGGATCGAATTTAATAAACGAGAAAGCGACAGTGATGTGTGAAAGTGTGAAAAAAGATGAAAGAAAATATTGCAGAGGATAATTTTTGTAAATTAGACAGACACAACATATCAAGTTTTAACTGCCTGGTGATTGCTCAGTACAAATTATTATAATGAGACGTAACGTATAATTAAAATGATAAAATGCTAATAAATACCTTAGTATGTGCTTCATTTAAATAGTAAAATGGTTCTTCATGTGCATTAGCTTCCACAGATACATTATGATGGAGTGTGTTAATTAAGATCTCATTGGGAGTGACATTTCCATGTGCGCTGCTGCTCTCGATGGGCTGGTGGGATGGGGAAGTCACCACTGTCCTCTGCTTTTAAGAGGCTGACAGTAATGAGACATGACACTGCAGGAATCAAGGTCTTAGTGCAGCCATAATAAATGACTCTCTGCATATAGACAGTATGTGGGGCCATATACTGCTAATTTTAGACAGACCTGAGTTGACAACCTATCTCTTCACATTTGTGTCCATCAATTATTTTTATATGTGCATGTGTATATTTATGAAAGTGCACACTGGGCTATAATCAATTTTGCATGGTGTTTCATATGTATGTAATTATGTCCGTGGCTTTCACAGTTACATAACATGTGCACTGCAACATGTGTACTGTGTTATGGTTTACAGCGGTATAAAAAATGATTGGTGGTTATCATACACTATATGAACAAATATACTGGATCACGTCACAGTTAGAGCTGGTAGAACTAGTTTGACTTTGTTGATTTGAAATGTTATAATATAAAGGTAATGACAGCGGATGTCAATAAACATGATGATAAATGTCCAGTCATTTTTACTTTTACATTAAAGGAGTTATATACAGTAACATATAGTATAGATAGTATAGATTACTGCATATAACTATTAATATAGTAGATTATAGAAGACACTGTTATTTTGACTGTTAAAACAATCAGCTATGAGTTTTAGTTTGAAGAGGAAAACTTGATGATACCATAATACAGATGTGTGTGAACAATCTTTATACTTAATTCATTGACAGGGTTTCTGCAGGTATCAGTAAATCTAATTGAATGCTCTTTTTAATGCCACTTTAAACAAATTTAATGCCCATGTCCATCTGCAGATACAGTTTATATATAGTTTTATGACAGTTTACCGTCGACAGGCTTTAACCAGGTTCTGAATACATCCTCTTCCAATCACTTCTGCTGAAACTTGCATTTTCTGATATTTGCTAATATGCCCTCCACTATTCCCTCACAGTATGAGCACGCTCACAGCAGATTGCATTCCAAGCATCCGGTGTTGTGACTTTGTTTATTGGCCATAACAATAGCCAATTAAAGGATTCGGCCTGTCAATCATCACATTATACTTGTGATCAAAATTGTTAAGTGCTTATATAATCAAAATAAATCATGAATAACGATGCTTTTTTTTCCCATCAAGTGTATTTAATTTTTTTTATGCCTCTGAATATTGAATTTAACGCTTTTTAATGCCATTTAAAGCCTTAATTTTCACAAAATCTATGTAATGACTTTTAATGCTTTTAATCACCTGCGTAAACCCTGACTGAGTAATACAGTCTGGGTGTACATTGCATTGATTCGTTGGTGCTTTTGGTGGAACTAAATGTGTTCTGGTAGCAGATTTTCCCCCCTTCTGTTTAGAATTTGGAATATAAATACATAGAAATACACAGATATAAACACATAGAAACCTTTTAAAGACTGATATTTCCTGTGAGAGCTGAAGAAACCAGTTGGTTACTTATTGTTTAAATGTATTTATTTATCTATTTACTTACTTACTATTTATTTATATTGATTTATTTCGAATATGGAAATTGTACAAGCTTCCTGATTGCTACTAATTGGCTTCTTTGCACAACATAATATAGAAATGAAAATTCAAGGAAGCAAAAAACAATAATACACACAAAAAAGAACAAAAAAAAGTCAGATTTGAAAAGGAGTGAGAAGAAGGATACACACATCCACTTATACGATCATATACATATATATATATATATATATACATACATACATACATACATACATACACATACACTTACAAGTACAAATACATATATACACTGATACATACATATATGTTCACATTGGCTTCTCTGCCTCTAATCTCTATGCCATATCAATGAGTAAAAAATGACAATAGTTAGTACGGATAATTATCAATTGTAACTGCTAAACAAAATATTTGTGTACATTTTCTTAAACTGGTTAATATTTGGACTTTGCTTGAGTCTCACTTATTATGACAAATATTTGTATTCATATATTATATTATATTTGTCATTATCATTTTGTAGCCCAGTAATGAGACACCTTAAGTCAAGGTGGGCACAATACACAATACTCTCTCTCTCTCTCTCTCTCTCTCTCTCTCTCTCTCTCTCTCTCTCTCTCATAAACAGTATTTACAACACAGGTAAAACTCAAATACGATACAATATTGAACTTTACAACAAATCAGGAACTACATCCTCTCTTAGCTGTGTATTGGTGTTATTGTTAACATGTTTACTTTTAAATATTCTTGCAGTCTACCAAACAAAACAGCTGCTTTTGTGTCTGATTATAAAGGCACCAAATTCTCTAAAACACATTGGAATGACAAGTGGAATGGCGACAGACCTTCCAAAACAGCCAGCACATCCCTGAAGCCACACACATACACAATCTGCTTTGGCACCTCAACCAAACAATGATGAAGCCAGCCTGAGACCAGAAATGCAATTAGCTAAAGAATCTAAATGAAAAACTACCTTATAGCCAAACAGAGAAGAGACAACAACGTGTTTTATTGTTGTTGATTCCACTAACACTTTTTAATAGCTGTGAAAATGTGGAGAGTATAAAGAGATAACAGCTTATTGGCAGATTAAGTTTCTGAAAAAGCTGACTGGCTGCAGTTAGAAAGTACTGCCTCTGTAAAAAAATATATAAATAAATAAATATATAAATGGAATAAACAAACAACAGGCACACCTCGGTCTGTTTGTTTGCACGAACAGGAAGAGATACGGTGACGTTCTGCAGTTTGCTTGAGGCAGCCTCATGTCAGGCAGCTTGAAGCCAAGCACAGCGATTTTCTACGCTCTGTTTTGGCACTTTTTATTTTCAAAAACAGGATCTGGATACCTTTAGCAAAATGCAGTGATCTTTTACACCCTTATCACAAAAACAACCTGTCAACATATTAAAAAAACTTTATAGAAGAAGACTTCTAAGTGCAGTAACTCTGGCATACTGACATTGGGGATAAGCTGTATTGATTCCTAATGATACTTGTTTAAAGAATCCAGTTGGTACAAACAGGCCCTTTACGCACATTAGCCTTTGATAATGGAAATCTAAAAGGTGTCATGGTGGAAACATCTCAAATCTTGCTGGTTACTCTTGAAAGACAACAAACCTTCTCTGCTCTGCAAACAGACAGACTGAAATTTCTACATCTTCATTCCTGATACGATTGAAACTTCACTTTCTGATTATAAACAGGGTGGGGGGGATCAGCCCCCCCTCTGGTTTTTACATCCCTACATCTGGTCAATGAATTTCATCCTCGTGGGGGGACGACAACCAACAAACTGAAATAACAGGTTTTGTCCAAGTTTTCTTACACCTATATCCCACTAACATTCACCTGAACCCAGTGGTTCTCAGTCTTTTTCTGTCGGGCCCCCTTCTGGAGCATGAAAAATCTCCAAGCCCCCCTCAACCCCAACAACATTGTACCTGTGGTGCAATTATTACTTTTATTGAAAGAAACATTAATATTGTAAAAAATACTTTTTGCTTTTCCTTGAATAATTTGTTGTGCAAATTAAAAATAACATAGATTTTTGATTGAACAATACAAATGAACTCAACAAGACTGCTCCCTGAGACATTATTTTTCAAAATAAAAATAGGAAATGTGTAATTATCTTAAAACTATGACAATAAAGTAATTTTTTTTTAGAACAACAAACACATTTTGGTAACAAAGATGAACATTTTAACAGTATCAGTGGCTGCAATGAGCCTGTTTACGTTGCACATTTCAGAACATCAAAGTGCAAACTGTACAAACTGTGCAAAAACAGAAACATTGCACATTTTTCTTTTCCAGTCCAATCCTTGTCCACTCTCCAAATCTAAACTCTTTGTCTAATCTAGTGACAGATCACCATGGCAGTAGATTTGTTTGTTGTACGTCCCTAAAATGAGTCCAGAATGCTCCAACACTAGAACATTAGTTCCACCCGCTACATGTTCTAACCTGAAGAAAAAATAAACTCCTAGGAATGATTCCATGCCCCCCCGGCAAGTCTTTGCGGCCCACCCCACTTTTTGAGAAACACTGGCCTGAACCGAACTGTCGGCAGTCTCAGAATTTGCGAACGTCCCCATGCACTGAGGTGTCGTCAAGGGGCGGTGAATGTAAGTGTCCAGTGGATACAGGTTAGAAGTTGTGAAAATTTCATGTAAGATCTGCTGTATAAGAGAGGATTAGAACCCAGGAGGTGGATGTTGAAACTATGTAAAGTTTCACTTTTGTTTTAAGACAGCATTAGTTACGTTAGTTATAGACCACACCCCCACCTATATAACTTCCGCCTCTGCCTCCGCTGCCCAACCCCCCCTCACACACCCCCGCCGCCCCGACAAAAAAAATAAAAACACCCCCCCCCTCTCTGTTTTTTTCACAAACCACACCCTGATTATATACAGGGGTGGACTGACCAGTAGGAAATTCTGTCAAAGTCCAAAACGATCATCCCACTGATGTGGTGTCTGATGTGGTGAATCAAGGGAAAAAAATCAGCGATATCAACATCAAAACAACAGGTGGTGCCAAAACAATTATTTAAGTTATTATGTGGGGGACATACACAAAACTAGAAACAGAAAAACCCAAAGAAGAGTGTGAGAAAACATCAAATATGAAGCATAAGGAGAAAGGTGGCTGGGAAAAATCAAAAAGAGAAGAGGGCCAAAGTATTACAGGCACAGGCATCCAAATGCAAAAAGCTTACTGAGCTATTTAGCAAGACTGTGGAGGACAGCCGGGAGGAACTTGGAGAAACTAGTGACCTAATGAAGACGCTTTTACTCCCACAGCTTTGAGTACATCTTTATAAGCTCTCCAAGTTCATGTAGAGGAATAGGTCAGGCTGCCTTATCCTTGACAGTGTTGTGCAGTACTTTTGTTTTATTAATTTGTTGATCATTACACTGGTCAACAACAAATTTATTGTTTAAGTTTTTTGAGCTGATTTAGGATACTTTTGGTGTGCTGAATCCAAAAATCACATTAATTTTACTCAATCAGGTCAACTTTCTGAACTATGCTACATATTGGCTTTTTAACATTTTTGCTGACATTTATGGGCATTTTCACATCATAGGATACAAAATTCTTTCATATTTCTTGCAATAAACAAGTTCTGAAGATTTTACTTTTGCCAATTTATGATTAATGTTTTTTTTTAATATTACAGGTGAATGAAATGGCTTCAACTAGAAGATCTTGCAAAAATAAGCCTGACGTATTCTGCTACATCTGCGGTGAATACACCATTGTACCTAACAGGAATCAAGTCACAAGTTTCATAAAGTGTGCTTACTAATCTTATTTTGGTATTAATTAATAGATTTTGTGAGAAGATCAAATTTTTCAAAATCAAATTAGCAAAAAAACCTGACCTGATTGAGAAAAACAGATGTCATTTTTGGATTTAGCGGTGCAAAATGGTCCTAATTCAGTCGAAAAAACCTAGACAACTTTCAAAAAACATTTTTTTGTAACCCAGTGTTATTCATTGTTTTATTTTGAAAGCCTTCATAATCCTATTTCAGGACTGAACGAATGCTTTGTAAATAAATAAGTTAACACAAATAATTGTTGATTGCGAAATGTTATTCTCTGTGAATATCTTGTCTAGGGTTGTGGTAGAGTATCTTGACATGATGGCAGGTGGATATTTAAATGTGTAATCGTGTATGGTTTGTGGGCCTAAATTTTGGAAAAAGTCCAGGGCCTTTTTTTTTTAAGTCCCAGTCCGTCCTTGATCATATATTAATAGTCCCCCATCTTTCACTATCACTGACTGTATCTGCAATAATCTATATCCATCCATCCGTTAAACCACTTTATCCTCAGGAGGGTTGCGGGGGATGCTGGAGCCTATCCCAACTACCCATGGACGAAGACGGGGTACACCCTGGACGTGTCGCCAGTTTATCGCAAGGCAGGACATATAGAGACGAACAACCAGTCACTCTCCCATTCACACCTATGGGCAATTTTAGATTAACTAATTAATCTACTAGTGCATGTCTTTGAATGGTGGGATGAAGCTTAAGTACCCGGAGAGAACCCATGCAAACTCCACACAGAAAGGTCTTGGTGTGGGAATTGAACCCAGGATGTTCTTGCTGTGAGGCGATCCACTGCACCACTGTGCCACCCACCAACAATATTATAGTAGTATTATAATTATAATAAAATCATTGAAAAACACATTTCATTTGAAAATCCAACACTGTATTTTCCATTAAAAATTATCAGAAAAAATTACAACCTCATTACGTGTTGATCACATTTAAACACTGACTCAGTTTTGGAACAGATTCAAAGATCTGCTGGAGTTGCGCGACTAATCAAGATAGAATTTATAGCAGTGCCACAGGATCATTAAGCCTATTTTCAACATGTAATATACAAGTGGATGATAGAGGAAACAAAGAAGAGTGAAAGGAGGATGAAAACAGCTCAGTGCCTTCAGGAGCCATGGTGACGAGGTAGGACATGAACGGAAAGTGGACGCTGTCTGGGCAGGAACCCCCAGTGTAGTCTGGCATAGCCGGAATTATCCACGCTGGTCCAAACTTCAGCACAGAGGGGAAGGAAATGACAGAAGTGAGAGGACCACAAATCACTCACTGCTTGACAAATCCATCATGTTCCACATTGTGAAATTTCACAGCTAATTGAATAATTAATGCAATAGACTCATTGTGCAAAGTCTGTGTGTATAATGGTTTTGATCTGATGGTGAGATTAACAATTTGGTAACACTCTACTTGAAGGTCTAGTTTATAATGCATTAAGCACACATTCATAAGACATGATAATGCATTTATAATGCATTATAGTAGTCATTACAACAGTTTATGATCATGTACAACAACTTATACCAAGGTTAATAAAGTATTATAAGTGTAGGCATAATGTATTATAAATTCAGCTTTCATTATGTTTTCTACATCCATACCAAAGCAGTGTGAAGGAATTTATTTTTATAGGTGGGAAACTTTTGTTAGGTTTTGTCACTGGTCCCTATACCCATCTATTTTAGGGATTTCATATTTATTAACAAAAAAAAAAAAAGTATGTGTTTGAATTAACAAAGATTTAGAGCTGCCACATTATTTTTTTTATTTATGTATAAAGCAACATGTAACACTTCTATTTACTGTCTCTGTTCTTTTAATGTTTTGTTTTTGCAAAATAAAAAGTTATTAAGAACACTTTGATGTATAATTTTTGACTGACACTTTACTTAGAGCCAGCAGATACTGCTCATACGTCATCATACTTGTGTTATGTCATACAATTGATAATGTGTTACGTAACCCAGGACTTGAGATTCTTCCTACAAACACTGTACATTGTTGGATGTATAAAACATAATGAAAGCTGAATTTATAATACATTATGCCTACACTCATAATACTTTAATAACCTTGGTATAAATTGTTGTACATGATCATAAACTGTTGTAATGACTTTTATAATGCATTATAAATGTATTATAATGTCTTATGAATGTGCGCTTAATGCATTATAAACTAGACCTTCAAGTAAAGTGTTACCAAAAATTTATATACAGTAATAAACATAGACTTGATATAAGACGGCCTTTACTCTAAATGTTACATATGGAATATCTATCTATCTATCTATCTATCTATCTATCTATCTATCTATCTATCTATCTATCTATCTATCTATCTATCTATCTATCTATCTATCTATCCATCCATCCATCCATCCATCCATCCATCCATCCATCCATCCATCCATCCATCTTCTTCCGCTTATCTGGGGCCAGGTCGCGGAGGCAACAGTCTAAGCAGGGATGCCCAGACTTCCCTCTCTCCAGACCCCTCCTCCAGCTCTTTCGGGGGGAATTCCAAGGCATTCCCAGGCCAGCCCAGAGACATAGTCTCTCCAGCGTGTCCTAGGTCTTCCCTGGGGCCTCCTCTTGGCGGGACATGCCTGGAACACTTCCCCAGGGAGGCATCTGAAACAGATGCCCGAGCCACCTCAGTTGCCCCCTCTCGATGTGGAGGAGCAATGGCTCTACTCTGAGCTCCTCCCTGGTGACTGAGCTTCTCACCCTATCTCTAAAGGTGCGCTCAGCCACCCTACAGAGGAAAGTCACTTCGACCACTTGTATCCGGGATCTTGTCCTCTCAGTCATGACCAAAGCTCATGACCATAGGTGAGAGTAGGAACGTAGATTGACTGATACATTGAGAGCTTTGCCTTTCGGTTCAGCTCCTTCTTCAGCACGACAGACCGATACCGCTATGGGATATCAAATGTTCTGGTTTTATAGGTACTATACTTGAACATGCATATAATACATTTGGAATATACACGGCTTGGCTAAAAAAAAGTCCAACACTAATATTTCATTGGACCACTTTGAACATGGACTGCGGCATGCATTTGTGATGTACCATTTCAATACGCTTATGCAGTGTCTATAATTTTTTGGACACAACATTGCTGAACCTAGACCTGATGAACTCAACTAACCCCAGATCATAACACCGTCCCCACAGCCTTGTACTGTAGGTACTAGGTGTGATGGGTAATCAGTACATCCACCTCTGTTCTCACCCTGATGCGTCCATCACTCTGGAACAGGGTCAGTCTGGACTCATCAGACCACATGACCTTTATCCATTCAAAAAACACAGTCCAATATTTATGCTCTCCATCAAACTCATTAAAGGGTTAAAGAACTTGTTTCAGCTGAAACATATTAACGAATGCAGTAATGACTCAATGGAAGCATCTGACCTATATCTTTGGGTAAAACCAGTTTCAGACTTTTCTTGGCTCTCTGTGTCTCAGTCTGGGTTTTACTGCAGTTTGAGACACACAACCTTTTACTTGTCAGAAAAAAAAACCTACACTTCGGGTTTTTAAACATTATGAAAGTCTGTGATCAACAGGTTTATGCTCAAAACTAACAACACTGACCTTTTCAAGAAGCTGGTTGAAGGAACAGAAAGAGGGAGGCTGTGTTCGCAATAATAAAGCCAACACTTACACTTAAAAGGTTTATTTTTTTATAATCATTCAACTGCATGTAAACAGCAATATTAGTGGGATATTTATTTTCATTAGTTATGTAAATGGTTGTTTGAAATGTAAGCTTTTTTACTGAGGGCAATTACTGAGTATTTAACCCTTTAGTCAAGTATTTAACCTTAGTCAAGATATTTTTCCTCAGTGTTTTTATTCCTCTTCAGGCATGAAAAAAACAACGTCATTGAAATTTTTTATGAAGCTCTTTTTTATGGGGTTTCAAAAATGTCTACTCAGCTGGACAGCATGCGTTTCATTTTTGAAGAAAAGAAACGTATTTAAAATACAATATCAGAAAGTGATATACTGTGTGAAAACTATGAAATATTTTCTTTTAATGTAGCTAATCTGATGTTTTCTCATATTTTATCATACTCTAATACAAGATATTACTCACTTCATGGACATAATATTTTTTTTTTTTACTTTTTGTTTAAGAAAACTGTTAATTACGGTCTAATAAGAAATAGCAATTGATTTACTCTCCAACATGTTACCGCAGATCAGGTTTATCAAGTATTTATCAGTAATTGTGTGAATTGCAGAGTATGAGATGGTGCATAAGTGTCCACTGTGTTGTCTGATATGCAACTAAAACAACAAAATCCATGAATATACAAGAGAACACCTGTAAAATAACTGTCCACTGTAGTGACCAGTATACATGAAAGGGTTAATGTACATAACTAAAAGTTTCAGCAAAGCTTCTCTGAACCTGGTTTCTCAGGTCTTTCTCTTCTCTAGCCTCTCTACTGTCTTCCTACCTCCCATCATCCCTGTCATCCAATCACTACCTGTGTTCAGACTTTCTATTACATACATTTGGTTTAAAAGTCGAGCTCACCCTCATTGAACTTCTTGATTGCCATGCAGGCAGACACATGCTCAGTCAAATATCTGGTCTTGCAGACACCTATCGCCACCCCAACTCCACTTACTTTACCTCCAGGAGACTCTCGACTCGTCACTGGGATAAGGTCAGATGCCTTCCTGCAGAGTTTTCTACCAGCACATGCTCCATCCCATCCTCTGCTGGAGTCTAAAAACCTTCCTCAAATGAATTAAGTGCATCACTTGAATTTCATGAGGTGATGTTTCTTCTTGCTAAAATATAATCCTTCAAATATTTATGTGTTGACCTAAAATATGAAGCTGAAGTTTAAGTTTTTGTGCAATTCTGAGAACAAAAATCTATTTTTTAATCTTTCAGGGCATTGTTTTATATCTATGTTCTTATCAGTTTTAAGTTGGTTTTCAGTACTGACTTTCATTGTCTTTATGTATATTAATGTGGATGTATGGCTGTGATTTCCATTTTGTGTAACTTCTGCTGTTGCTGCTGTCTTGACCAGGACACTCTTGAAAAAGACTTTTTTTTTAATATTTTTTTTATCTCAATGAGTTTTTTTTTTTTCCTGGTTAAAAAAAGGTTATAAATAAATTGTAATATTGGTGAAGACGTCTGCACCACATCGTCTTTAAAAGCTGTAGAAATTCCACTCCATGACTTAACACTTTGGCCAATAATAGTTTTGTTGTTGTTGTTTTTTTTTCCAGAGGTGTAGTGGGTTAAATATGTAATTGACAGCTTTTTTTTTTTTTTTTTTTGAATTGACAGCTTTAATTGCTTGTTGTTGTGATTCCATCAGTCACAACTCTATTGCACTTCTCTGTGGATGTTACAGAAGCAACATGGCAGCTCCTTGAACAGTGATATATTGGCTTCATGTAATCCAACCTCATGCTTAGTCTTTTGATTTGGACAAAAAAGAGAGAGCTGTAAAAGGAAGGTGTGTACATTCAAACTGATCTATTAGTCTGCTCCTGTGTCATGTTAGTTTTAAGTATAGTCTGAGTGTTCAGCACATTAATTTTCCTTTTTTTTCTCTTCCCTGTAAAAAAAAAAAAAAATTCCATATCATAATTTAAAACCAAGCCATGTGTTCCTGTGCTGCACTATCATCCTAAATCACTGTCACTATGAGGCCGATTTCATCTTTTTATAGCAGGACAGATAGGTCACCTCATGTTGATGTGCAGTTGTTACCCACCTCCATAACAGGCATTGTTTGCTTACGTTCCAATCAACCGCCCCCCAAAAATGCTCAATCACCTCCCACCACCTTGTTTAGACCATGACAGAATGTACTGATAGCCGGCTGGCCTTCCGCTCACACACAGCCAGATAATTCCACCTGTGCCTGCATGCCTCCAAATTGATTCGTCCCCCTCTGCCTGTCCCTTTGGTGCAGCTCAGCTGTTTGATTGAGGTGCTCCCTAATGAATTCTCAGAGGCCAGGTGCTGATACTGTGTTAACTGCAGGCAGAGAAAGCCATCTATAAAATAGGAGGGCATGGACAGTTAGGCAGTTTTCCTGAGGGGACAAGGCGAGATGAAATACGAAGGTTGGCTAAATATAATATCCACCAGCTGTTTTGTCAGAAGTTGCACGCTCTGACTCTTTTTCAGCAGTGCACTCTCACACCTCTGACTGCTGCTTATCAGTCACACATTTATGCAAATGAGCCAACAAACCTAGATTCACCTTTAACAAGCCGCCACATCAAACGCTTATTACAAAAAGGCTCTGTTAGTTGAAACATGGATAGACACCTGTATTACCAGACCAATCACAAAGGATTGTGTTTTACATAAAGCTGCCATGATGGACACAATGTCACCCTCGGTGCCTCAGAATTAATGATAAGATGAAATGAGTTGTCTGTCTGGGGACATGCCATGTAGGAGATGGCTGCTATTAAGATGAGAGGGCAGGAAGGCAGAATGCGCTCGCCTGCTCATCTGTCTGACATTGTAATATGTGCTGACAAGTTTATTGCCGTGTCCCATCCTTGAACGAGCAGCAATTACTGTGGCAAGTGCTGATAGTCAGTTGGGCCAAGCCAAAGGAAGTTTATCACGAGAGGGAAGATTTTAAGAATGAGTCAATGAATTACTTAAGGATGTGAACGATTCAGAGGGAAATGTTCACATGGAGGTACAAAATATACTGAAAAACGACTCTTAAATCTGTCTCAGGAGGCATATGCAGCGCTATTTGACGAGGTTATTTTGCTCCTAACCAAGATAATCGAGTGAAAAGTCCCCAAGCTGGTATCTAAAGATGTCATGTTACTGTCAAAGGTTTGCACTGCAAATAGGCCATTACACACAAACCAAGACATTAGTGGAGAAAATCTTAGTTGTTGGATTGAAACTGGAGGGAGATAGCACTAGAAGTAAAAATAACATTTATAAAACTGTTTAGTCCATAAAATTTCAGAAAAAAATTAATCTCTGTTGTCACAACAGAAAAATCTAAGAAATTAGTCATGTGACAACATGGTCAAGCATGTTTTTATGAATGCATAAAATATTAGTTTGATCTGAACTTGAATTCGTACTGATATTGAGAGATGTTTTTGCAACAAAATGACTAGTAATTACAACTGATGACAGAAAATGAGAAAATCAACAACCTCAGCTTTTAAGTCCTGAGCACAACCTGTTTTTATGTAGTCCAGTTAGGTTCATACTGTCTATTAGAACTTATACACATTTCCTTTTCTTTTTTGTCAGACAGATGGAAAAAGAGTACATTCTTTTACCTTAATTCTTTTACCTGTTTTTATGTAAATATGGGCAGCATATGTGCAGATGTGGTGTTGTATTAGTAAGGCAAGTCCAATAAAATCATACATTTTTGTCTGTCTGTAATAAAAGCCTTGTCACCACAGGAATCAGTAGGGATATTTATATATATTCAATACAGATTTGCTCTGTTCTATTCTGGAGAAAGGATTTTAGAAATGTATGTATGTGAGTCGAACTCAACAAAGTGAACTGAGCTGGGAATGACTGAAGTAAGACTCGGTGTTTTGAACTCAACCAAACTTAAATTAAATATCCATTTAAAAGTGAAATGAACTGGACAGAGCTGAATGCAACAGAACTGAACTGAACTGACTTTGAATGAATGAGAAGGAGAGGACGAGACGTGCTGCAAACACTGGTACCTTACTTAGCTAGTCTGGTCACACCTTCCTGCAAATTATACTGCTTATTATCCCTGAGCGCTCTATCACAGCCCTAAATCAGACTGAATTATGGGTGCACAGCCTCAGCCTGTGACCAAGCAACACTGCCCAGCTTTGTGACAGTCAGGGAGAACATCATCTTACTCCTGCCACCGTCTCTCTCTGTCTCTTTCTTTCATCCTTTGTCATGTGTCAGTGTCTTTTTCACTTATTTTGACCTCAGTTCAGATCAGCTCTCTCCCTTGATTCTCATTATCTCTCATTTTCTCCTGAAACTATACTGCACTGTGGACGGCTTCTCCCATTGGGCCACAACTAAGGCTTGTGGAGGTGAAAACAACGTATCTGAAAGAGTAAAATCACTGACAGCTGTTTGATGATATTTGGCTCCAACTGACTTGCATTCAAAAACATGAAACAGAAAATAATTATTGATTCAGTACTTCTCTCTAGAAATACTGAATCAATAGTGTTTTTCTGCGAGTAATTATAGTATTGTTTTCTCTGTTTGGATCGGCTTCTGTTTGGTAACTTACGATAAAATATACTTTTTTAATAAAATAAGAAAACATACAACCCTATTAATAAGACTGAAGGTCTAACAGAAGGCTTACCTGTCTACAATACAGATTTGAATGGTGCGATGTGCAGGTCTTTAAAAAAAAATGGTATTTTTTCTGGCTGGCATCTCTACTGTCAAACTCACATCAGTACTCTCCTCTCCAAAGTTAAATTCAGAATAGGCTTTCTCTATCGAAATAAATCTTCATTTACACACTGCAGAAAAAGGTGTGTAAAAACAAGATAAAAACACTAAATCTGAGGAAAAAAGTACTCAAAACAAGTGAAACTATCTGTCCATGCAGCAAGATAATTTCACTTGGCAAGTTTTCTTTAATTAAGATTGTTAAATCAAGAGATAATCATGTCTCTCGTCAAAATAATAATAATAACAACAACAATAATAATAATAATAATAATAATAATAATAATAATAATATCTAGAAAAGCACTCGGAGAGCGCAGACCTCCACCAAAGCAGATCAGATCCGATCACCACCAAAATTTTATAATTTGTTCCTTGTGCCAGTATCAATATTTCCTGAAAATCTCATGAAAATCCATCCATAACTTTTTTTGCGTTAGCTTGCTAACAGACACACAAACAAACAGACAAACCCCGATGAAAACATAACCTCTGCCGTTCCTTGCCAGAGGTAATAAATAAAAACTAGAAGCACTCGTAGAGCACAGACCTCCACCAAGGCAGATCAGTGGCCCCCCCACCCCCTGATCACCACCAAAATTTAATCATTTGTTCCTTGTGCCAGTATCAGCATTTCCTAAAATTTTCATCCAAATCCATCCATAAGTTTTTGAGTTATCTTGCACACAAAAAGACAGACAAACCAACGGCGACAAAAACATAACCTCCTTGGCGGAGGTAATAATGTCATTCAGGTTAAAAAGTTACACTCAGAAGACTAACCCCAAAGTAATCTTTGACACAATCCAGTCCATTGTGTCCCCTGCTGTCCCTGCTGCCCCTGTGCTCTGTAAAGCTGACAGCAATGACTTCCTAAACTTCTTCACAGACAAGATCAGGGATATTAAACACAATATCCCACCACCCTCTGGCTGTCTGACCCTATCTGATCCCCCTCTGCAAACCTGGTCCTCTTTCGACCCTGTGACACTGGAGGACATCTCAGCACTTTTATCCAAAACGAAACCCTCCTCCAACCCTGCAGACATCCTCCCCCATAAGCTCCTTGTCGGTGTCTTTGACACTATTGGACCATGGGTCATAAAGTTTTTTAACCTGTCGCTCACAACTGGTTTGTTTCCCAGCTCCTTCAAACAGGCCATCATAGAACCTAAACTAAAGAAAACCACACTGGACCCCACAGACTTCAAAAGCTACAGGCCCATTTCAAAGCTCCCCCTATTGGCCAAAATCCTTGAGAAAGCAGTGTCTAAACAACTTACAGCTTTTCTGGAGACACACCAGATCTATGACACTTTTCAGTCTGGGTTTAGACAACGCCACTCAACAGAAACCGCACTATTAAAAGTGTCTAGTGACATTCTGATGGCGGCTGACTCCGGGAAATCCACGGTCTTGGTCCTGCTAGATCTCTCCTCGGCCTTTGACACCGTGGACCATACCATAATGATTGAGAGACTGAGGGACCTGGTAGGGATGTCAGGTCATGTGCTAGACTGGTTCTCCTCTTACCTGACCGGCAGAAGCTTCACTGTGTCAATAAACAACTTCCAATCTGACTCAGCGGATCTACTGTGTGGTGTGCCCCAAGGCTCTGTCCTGGGACCAGTCCTATTCTTACTCTATGTCCTCCCACTTGGCCACATTATCCGACAGTACAGTGATGTCTCCTATCATCTATTCGCGGATGACATCCAGATATACTGCTCCTTTAACTCCTCTGAGCCCCACAAACTGAGTTCCTTAATCAACTGCTTGTCAGAGCTGAAGCAGTGGCTAAATGATAACAGCCTCCAGCTGAACTCCAGCAAAACTGAGACCCTCATCATTGCCCCGGATAGTGCAATCCCAGGGATCAAACATCACCTTGGAGACCTGAGTTCCTCGGTAAAGACAAAACTGAGGAATCTGGGTGTCATCTTTGACCAGGACATGTCTTTAGAATTCTACTCCAAACACCTAGTCAAAAACTGTTTCTTCCACCTACGCAACATCTCCAAACTCAGATCTATGGTGTCCACAAATGAGCTCGAGATGATCGTTCACGCTTTCGTATCTTCTCGCTTAGACTACTGCAACAGCCTGTTTACATGCTTAAACAAGAAGGAGCTGGCCCGTCTACAGTTTGTCCAGAACTCTGCTGCCAGGCTCCTGACCCGCACAAACAGGAGAACCCACATCACTCCCATCCTTAAATCTCTCCACTGGCTCCCTGTTCTATATCGTCTTCATTTCAAAATTCTTGTGCTAACTTTCCGGGCCCTACATGGCCAGGCCCCTGCATACATTGCTTCCCTGATCCAGCCCTACAGCTCGACTCGTAGCTTGAGGTCTTCAGGACAGTACCTGCTGATGGTTCCACGGACCTGTTTTAGCACACGCGGTGACAGGTCTTTTAAAGCTGTGGCACCACGTCTATGGAATGACCTGCCTCTACACCTACGGTCCATGGACTCTGTAGAGAGCTTTAAGAAACACCTCAAAACCCTCCTGTTCAAAAAGGCTTTTTAGTCTCCCACCTCACCCAGGACCACCACAGACTGATTACACTCTATGTATTCATCATAACGTACTCCATGTGTCATCCCCCCCCCAGTCTCTCTATATCTCTATCGCTCTCTCTTTTCTCCTCCTTTACTCTCTCTCTCTCTCTCTTTAACCCCAACTGGTCAAGGCAGACAGCCATCCTTCAGGAGTCTGGGTCTGCTCGAGGTTTCTGCCCGTTAAAGGGAAGTTTTTCCTCGCCACTGTCACCAATCACAAGTGTTTGCCCCTGAAGGATTCTGTTGGGTCTCTGTAAACTTAATTTGATTCTGATTTGAATTGATAAAGCACTTTGTGACTCTGTCTGTGAAAAGTGCTCTATAAATAAAATTTACTTTACTTACTTACTTACTTACTATTTTTAATGAAGGTTATGGTTATTGTATTAGAATATTCAGCCTGGTGGTTGCTAATGTTAGCATTTTTTCAGTATAGCATTTTTACAGCAGTCCTTTTATACATTGGATGAAGTAAACACTGCTGTAATTAAATACAACTGTTGGCATTAACATTTGGCTGAAATTACTTGTTTTCAGTGGGGAGGGGTGGTCATGGCTCAGGTGGTAGAGCCAGAGAGGTGGTAGAGAAAGTCCAATAACCGAAGGGTTGGCGGTTCGAATCCCGCTCTATCCTTGTCAGTCCGTTGTGTCCTTGGGCAAGACACTTCACCACTTCACCCTCCTTGCCTCCAGTGCCACTCACACTGGTGTATGAATGCGTGTGAATGTTTGGTGGTGGTCAGAGGGGCCGTAGGCACAAATTGGCAGCCACACTTCTGTCAGTCTGCCCCAGGGCAACTGTGGCTACATATGAAGTTTACCACCACCAGAGGGAGAATGTGAGAGCGAATGAATAATGGATCAATAATGTAAAGCGCTTTGGGCGTCTAGAAAAGCGCTATATAAAATCTAATCCATTATTATTATTATTATTATTATTGTACATTATACAAAATTTCAGTGCTAGATGTCACACTTCCACTTAACAGACACGAAAGATTTCAAAGTTTTTTTCAAAGATTTCAAAGTGTAGATTTATGAGGATATCAATGAATGAACATTTTTTTAAATAATTTAATCATTTACATGTTTATTTGGCAGGGACAGGACACATTAATGAACATTTCTGTTAATGTGCCAGTATTAGCAAAACATCTATTTTTCAACTTTCAAATTAGAAACATTTTAAAAATTAAGGCTACACCCACACGTTACATAGCATTAGTTCACATACACAGTATACACAGTAAACCTTTAAGTATTAGTAAAACACCTAGAGAGAAACTGGCGCATGGGCAGAGAAAACAGAGACAACTTGATTCCGGTGATGATGAAAATTAATATGAACAATTTAACTGGTTGCAAGCAGCTCTTTTTAGTAAAACTTTGTAAATATGCAAAATACCATGAGCCGCAGATGGAGTTTTGCTAAATTTGTATCCAACATCTCATAATGGTATACACCAAAGATGTACAGAATATACAAAAATCCCACATGAGATGTTCAATATAGTAAATATTATGATATTCACCTAATGGATGGTTACATGAATTTGCAGTAATACATTTGCAGAAAAAATTATTAGACCACCCTTGTTTTCTTCAATTTCTTATTCATTTTAATGCCTGGTACAACTAAAGGTATATTTGTTTGGACAAATATAATGATAACAACAAAAATAGCTCATAAGAGTTTCATTTCAGAGCTGATATCTATCCATTTTCCATGTTTTCTTGATAATAACCAAAATCACTTCAGTTCTTACATCAGTATCTATGGCATTGTACTGACAAAAACAGTGCATTTAGGCATTCCATGTTTTCTTTTCTGTCTGTTTTAGTCACATGATACACACAGGAGTTAGTACTTGATGCCATACCCATTGTTTTTGATGTCTTTTGATGGTCTAATAATTTTTTTCCACAACTGTATGTCTGGGTACAGTCTTGTCCACTAACAGATGTATCTAGAAACAGATCTGTCAACGATCTAGTCCGTAGACTTCCAGACATTCTCTGCATTTTTGACAAATACAGGTGTATCACCATCTTGGATACCACCATGTTTCCATTCTTTTCTTCTGCTGAATTGAAACTGTAGTGGAAATGCAACACTAACCTGTTTTGACAACTGCCACTGAAAACAAATGAATTAGAGGAAGCAGGAAGGAAAGTGTGCCAGCACAGCTCTAATAAAATATAAAGTAAGACTAAAGCAGCTCCTTGATCAGTATCATCATGAGTTTTTATTGTGTTGAGACATGTTTCCTTGTCTTATCTCCTCTCACTTTAACTTCAGCATGTTGTATTTGGCTTTGTTTGACTTTATGGATTATTAATGATGTGTTTCCCATAGAAGGCTAGGAGGTATTGATTTACGTTACTGGTGCTGATAGTAATTGTTCTGTATTGTTGTCTATTGTATAGTATTTCATTGAGATGCATTAATCTTCACATGTAAGATTTTCATTTTCTATAGCTGCTGTGATGTTACTATAACCTCTGTCCAGGGACTGCGATGAAAATTAGCCCTTAGCGGTTAATGGTACAATATATGTAGTGTGCACTGCTCCCGTTAGATAAACAATGAATAAATCAGTGGTTCTCAATCTTTTTCTGTCGGGCCCCCCTTTGGAGCACGAAAAATCTCCAAGCCCCCCTCAACCCCAACAACATTGTACCTGTGGTGCAACTATTACTTTTATTGAAAGAAACATCAATATCGTAAAAATACATTTTGCTTTTTATTGAATAATTTGTTGTGCAAATTAAAAATAACGTAGATTTTTGATTGAACAATACAAATGAACTCAACAAGACTGCTCCCTGAGACATTATTTTTCAAAATAAAAATAGGAAATGTGTAATTATCTTAAAACTATGACAATAAGGTAAATTTTTTTTAGAACAACAAACACATTTTGGTAACAAAGATGAACATTTTAACAATATCCGTGGCTACAATGAGCCTGTTTATGTTGCACATCTCAGAACATCAAAGTGCAAACTGTACAAACTGTGCAAAAACAGAAACATTGCACATTTTTCTTTTCCAGTCCAATCCTTGTCCATTCTCCAAACCTAAACTCTTTGTCTAGTCTAGTGACAGATCACCATGGCAGTAGATTTGTTTGTTGTACATCCCTAAAATGAGTCCAGAATGCTCCAACACTAGAACATTAGTTCCACCTGCTACATGTTCGAACCTGAAGAAAAAATAAACACCTAGGAATGATTCCATGCCCCCCCGGCAAGCCTTCGCGCCACCCCGGGGGGGCCCGCCCCACTTTTTGAGGAACACTGGAATAAATAAACACATATATAGATATTGGTGGAGTTGTACCTTTCTTTGGGATGAAAGTTACCTCTTGTAAAGGTCTTCTGTGTTCGTTGATTGGAAGCTCCAAAGACAAGTTCAGGATGCATCTTGGACTCAGTTAATAATATTAATTAATAATAACAATCCGCACTGGTCTCTCTCAACAAGAGCTCATGCCAGAACTTGAGTCACAAATTCCAGGTCTGGTTGACAATTACTTTCTTGGGTGACTCCACCCCGAACAATTGGTTGGATTTTCACAACATCATCCGACTCTGTCTTCTGATTGGACCTCACCTATTGACATGACTTGCCAAATGTTAGTCCATGTCTTGCTACTGGGATGTGCTACGCAAAGTGTCATGACTGTTATCTTAGACGTGGATCTGTTGGAGTGTAAGGTCTCAGCTCCCTGTAGCCACAAAATCTCCTCCTGCAAGCAGAACTGACCGTGAACTTATCAGTAGTGACCTCCATGAGTTTACTGTGAGGCGAGTTTATCAGTAGAGAAGTACATGAGGTTACTGTGAGGCAAAAGAGAGAATACAATACTAGTAACTGCTGCATGGTATTTAAAGGTGGGGTATGAGATCATAGAAAAATGGTTCGAGCAAGCTACATTTTGAAAATAATTCAAAAGCCCAAACCCTTTTCTTCAGAAGCCACGCCTCCAGAGTACTGGCACGCACAATGTTTGTTCTTGAGGATTCACGAGCGCTGCACAGCAACAATTTGCCAGCGGCCCCGGCTCCGGCCCCAATCCATGCATACCTCATTCAGTCTCCTCCAACACCCCCGCTCTTACAGAACAGCCCCAGTTCATACCTATCTGACTAACGGTACATTTCCTAGTGATGTATTGCCGGTGAACTTTCCATCCTAATATAACTAATATAGCCAAGCTCTGGCTCTGGCTTTGTTTCCTGTACAAGTGCTCCAAACCTCTGAGAATGCACGATTCATGCACAAAGAGGGGTCTGCGCAGAGGAAGGAGGGGGGAGGGACAAATGGCAGTTGAGTTTGATAGACATATCACCATTTCGATTGGGTGCGCTAAATGATTGGATGGTGTTTTTTCAGTCCTGTCCGTTCCACAGGTGGCTACATTTTTTTTAATTTTTGTGTTAGAGCATTTAATTAATTTGTTGTAATTGGGGTGTGAAGGGGATTTTAAGCAATATAGTAAAAAATGCTCCAGGAAAACATCTCGCACCCCACCCTTAAAGGTCCCATATTATGCTATTTTTTAGTCACGTCATATAGGTCTGAGAAGCCCAAAAACATAGTATTTAAGTTTGTTCACCCCAAAATCATCCTTTGTTCGGAGTTTCAGCGGTCGAAAAAGTCACTCTCACCAGCCCTCCTCAGAACAGGCTGTTTCTGGGCCTGCTTCCGGGTATGCAAATGAACGCATCTGTCCACGCCCACTCCCCCTCCCCTCTCTGGGAGAGGACGCGGCTTACGCTAGCGGTACTACGTGCTAATGTTGACTGTGAAGCCCCTCTCTCGTCTACAATACACATGTCTCAGACAGAACGTCTTTCCAAACACTGGCTTTCTTTGCCTTGAGGCGTGATTGAGCCCTGACGGAAAACGGCGGTGTTGTGTCGGGTTCGTGGACCTGACACGGAAAGACGCCTGCCGCCACTAATGCAGGCAGCTGCTAACAAGCTTGATGCTAACTACACTGATGCCAACCACAAAAGGCCCGTGTTCAAAGTAGTTCTGTTGAATGTCTCTTGATATTATCAGCTCTTGCATGTTAACGGGGACGCAAACGTTAGCAGCAGTAACCGAGCTATGTTAGCTGCCATGCTAACGTTAGACGTACACATCAACAACCACCATCTTATCCGTAATGTAGGGTTATGCAGTAAAGATACAAAAAAATGAGAAGAACTTACATCTGCCACACTTGTACTTGAGTCACGAAGCGTTGGTAAGCGTTGGTCCTTCTTGATTCGGAGTCTTTGTGCTAAGCCGGAGCTGTATGGGCCCATGTTTGAAAAACACTCGTCCGTGAAATGCTGGGCACACACATACAAGCGTTTGGGAATGTTGTTTGGTACACGACCATCACAGGTAGAATCCAGCCACTTTTTTCGGAGAGGCTCGGAAGTGGGGAGCAAAAATAAACTTTCGTGTTGGTGTGTGCAGCCAACAACACCACAACTTGCGTGTCTCGCCTTCGCCATGTTTGTTGTCCAAGAGGTACTTTGCCAGGGTGGGGCTCACCTTTTCATGCAGGGTGGGGGCACAGTCAGGGGGAGGAGTTAAATCCGCTTATGTCATCATAAACGGACCCAACTCAAACTCTGCCGTTTGAGCAGGCATTTTCACAAAATGTGGTGTAGCAAGGCAGGGAGGAAACAGACAGTTTTCAAATTCGAACCTCATAATGAGGCTACTGCAACACACACTACTATAAGAAAACTGTCACAAAGTGAGATTTGCATAATATGGGACCTGTAACATAATACTATAATTATTCTTCACTCCCATCATTATCCAAAAAAATCACATGGACTTTCTCACAACATGAACCATGAACGTCTTCCACCTCCCTGCACTGAAATGTGACCTTCTGCACTAAATTACACACAGCTTTTCAGAAGGTAGCCACATTTATGTTGCTTATTAGTGAAGCAAAACACTTCACTTGATTAAATCATAATAACAAATGATATAATAAATCTAATTAAATCAGTTAAAGCTTCTACATGAAACCAGACTTGTAAAATAGAAAACTGACTAATCCAGTGGTTCCCAACTTTGTTTGGCTTGTGACCCCATTTCAACATCATAAATTACCGGCGACCCCAGACATTCAAAACAGAGACATTCTTTTGCTAAAATTAATTTGTTTTTGATCATGGAATAGTTTTCTATACTATGTTGCACATAAACAGCAATTTTAGATGGCATTTAGTCTATATAATGTATATTATTATGGACGGAGGCAGTAAATCCAGGTGTAGATTACTGCACAAAGTGAGTATTTTATTTTCCTTGGTCAGGATATGTACAGTCAGTCCAGCTTGGATTTACAAGGCTGACAATTAATACTGAACAAACAAGAACTCAAACTATGAATTATGAAAGAGCTGCAGCATCTGAAACCGACCACAATGAACATTTGACAGATAAACAGAACCACAGTGCTTCAGTTTCAGCTTCACAGTTTGTCATGTCTTTTATAAATTGTGATTGTCTCTCTTAACTCACCATATATTTTTTTAATAGTAAGTTGTTGTTTTTTTGTTTGTTTGTTTGTTTGTTTTTTTTTTTTTTAATCAATCACTAGAAATTTCAGGTGACCCCATTTGAATTCCAGGCGAGCCCACGGGGGGGCCCTACCCCAAGCTTGAAAAACACTGGACTAAACACTATTTTTTTGTAATTTAACCCTTTCATGCATGAATTATGAGAACCATATTCAATATTTTTGTTTTTATTCCTCTTTAGACATGAAAAAAACAATGTAGTTGAAATTTTTTAATGAGCCTATTTTTCATGGAGCTACACAAATGTCCACTCAGATGGACACCATCTGTTTAATTTTTGAAGCAAAGAAACATATATTTAAAACCCATCACCAGAAAGTGATATACTGTGTGAAAACTATGAAATAAAAACAATTTTAATGCTAATCTGCTGTTTTCTTACATTTTAACATACTCTAATACTAGTTATTACTCAGTTCATGGAGATATTTTGCAAAAAAAAAAAAAAAACTCCTTGTGCAACAAAACTTTTAATTGCAGTCCAATAACAACTAGCAATTGATTTACATTCAAACATGTTACTGCAGATCAGGTTTATGAAGAACAGCTGTCCAAATTATTGGCTGATATGGAACTAAAACAACAAAACCCATGAATATACAAGAGAACAACTGGAGAATAGCTGTCCACTGTAGTGACCACTATGCATGAAAGGGTTAAGGTGTTACCTTTCCCCTCACATCTCTACAGGTTAGCTTCAATGGTTGATAACATGGAGACAAAATCCATATATATTTATTTCAGCTGCACAATACAGAGCAGTACAGTTTAACCCAGGTTAACTTACTAAAGAGGCATACATTTAACAAATAGCAGCTTTGGGCATACTCTGACTACTGGCCAACCTGATATCATGAATTACTTAAATATACACAACATACACACCACTTTTAATTGGCGTGTTATCTGTACTCATTATAAGCTTTCCGTGTGTATGTTCACGCTGTGTCAAATACCACGTGACTAGCGGTTAGGGTTAGCGGTTATGGATATGTAAACTGGAGATCTTAGCATCAATCGACAGGCGATCAAATGGTATTGAATAACAAGCAAAAGAATGAAAATGTGTACATATAGCACGCCAAATGCCATAAGAACTGGTGTGACATACAACGTGATTTCATGAGATCAGTCTGCTACTGGCACAAGACATGGTGGTCAACTGAATTAAGTTTGGTTGATGTTTGAAAAGATTAGGAAAAAAAAAAAAGATAAAATATTCACCTGGAATCCATATATTGAACAAACTAAAGTGAAGTTATGTGGTGACAACTGTATTTTCTGTGAGGTGCAACATTCTTATATGTGGAGCATTACTTTTGAGAGGCTTTATACCACAGTCTGTCAACATCACATATCATATACAGAGGTGGTTTGTACTGTCTGGGATGCTCCCTGCTGTGGCAACGCTGCTAAACAGAACAGTCTACACAACACACAATAAGTAACACAGTGAGATGTACAAACAATCCCCTGGTGGGAATTCCTTGCAAAAATAAAGTACCCCTTAGGGTGTGTGTACATCCAGGTGAACCAAAGAAAGTACAAACTCCACTTATGGCACCGATGTCAAGAAAGCATATGTCATGGTTTACAGTCAGATGAGTGTGATTGAATGGTGCTTGTAAATTATTTAATGCCAGTTGTTACATCTTCAGGGTCAGAACGGTGATAAAAGTAGTGTGTTATTGTCACACTTGGGTGAAGGCTGGGGTGGGAGTTATGTATTCCCTGAGTGAATAACACTAATTTAGTGACCTTCCTTCACCTTGACACAAGTTTTTGAAACTAACAAAATCTACTAATGACAAGACTTTGTCCAGCAAATAAAACTAGTCACAAAACTTTCACCATCATATCGACCTTGCCAATAATGCTATTTTGTAAACACACTAAAGAGACACAGTACACAGTGTAATATATGACAGTATATACCAGTGTTTTTCAACCTTGGAGTCTGGACCTCACGTGGGGTCGCCTGGAATTTCTAGTAATTAATTAAATTAAAAAAACAACTTACTAATAAAAAATATATGGTGAGTTGAGAGAGTCCGAGTCCATCTGTAAACAGCTGGAATTCTTGGCACTGAACGTGGAAATTTATAAGGGTCTTTGTTTAACTGTGGTTGGGTGTTACAGACCTCCATCTGCCTCCAAGGAGACATTAGACTCCTTAAAGCATCTTTTGTCAAAATTGAATTATAGTGAAGTTGTTATAGCTGGCGATTTAAATTGGGACTGGCTTAAAAAAGCCTCTGCTGAATTTAAGTCCTTTTGTGATTCCATTAATCTGACCCAGCTGGTTCACTCACCCACCCGGTTGAACCCTAAGGATCCTGAGAGGTCCACGCTGATTGATTTAATTTTGACAAATGTCCCACATAAATTCTCTTCTCTGGGTGTCTTCTGCAATGACTTAAGTGACCACTGTGTTGTCGCTGCGATTAGAAGCACCAAGGTGCAAAAATCCAAACCCCATATAATTTTTAAGAGGAACCTTAAACACTTCAATGAGCAAGCTTACTTCCATGATTTGAGTAATGCTGATTGGATGAAGATTAGATTAATCCCTGATGTAGAGATAGCGTGGGCATTCTTCAGGGACACTTTCATGCAGATTGTGAATAGACACGCCCCCTTTAAGAAGTACAGAGTAAAGGGCCGTGAAAACCCTTGGTTTTCTCCTGACCTGGCTGATAAGATTCATGAGCGCAACCTGGCCTGGGCCAAGGTTAGGAGAACTGGCTCTATGGCTGATTGGACTGTCTTCCGTCACCTTAGAAACAAATGCTCCACTTTGATAAAAAAATGCCAAATCGGAATATATTATTAAAAAAATGCCAAATCGGAATATTATCTGTCACTCACTACTGACAATCTAAATAACCCTCAGAAATTTTGGAAAGTTATTAAATCACTTTCTGTAAGTAAAAGTGCCCAGACTCTCCCAACCTATGTTTTAAAGGACTCTGTTCCAGTTTATGATGGACGGGAGATTTTAAATTGTTTTAATAAGCATTTTATATCATCTGGCTCTTTGTTTGACTCGGTGGGAGCTGCTCCTGTGGAACCTTACACCCACTTCCCAGTATATACTGGTGAGCCTTTTAATTTCTTACCCTTTTCTACTCAGGAAGTTCTTAAAGCTCTCAAAGCATTGGACCCCAGAAAACCTTCTGGACCTGACCTAATGGATCCTTATTTTTTAAAGTTGGCAGCAGACTTTATAGCGGAGCCTCTGACAATTCTTTTTAACCTTACAGTGGTAAAAAATGAAATTCCCTCTGTGTGGAAATCTGCATTTGTTCTTCCCTTACTGAAAGGGGGTGACCCGGCGGTTTTAACTAATTACAGACCGATATCGAATTTGTCGGTACTAGCCAAAATTCTTGAAGCTCTTGTGAATGAGCAGTTAAAGGAGTTTTTATATTCTAATGATATCTTATCAGAATATCAGTCAGGTTTCCGAAAAAAACACAGTACTGTCACTGCCGCAGTGAAAGTGACAAATGACATCAGAGTTGCGCTTGATAAGAAACAGCACTGTGCGTCACTTTTTATTGATTTGGCCAAAGCATTTGACACAGTTGACCACAATATTTTAAAACGTAAACTCTGTCAATCAGGACTCTCACAGGATGCAGTTGGTTGGTTTTCAAACTACCTGAGTGACCGGACTCAGTGCATCAAATTTACTGGCCAGTGTTCTGACTTTGTTGCTGTCCACAAGGGGGTGCCACAGGGCTCTGTATTAGGTCCCCTCTTATTTATTATTTATATTAATGACCTGGGCATGCATATGCCAGGTGCTAATTTGCATTTTTATGCAGATGATACAATTATATACTGCTTTGGATCAACTCTTGTCCAGGCGATTGAATCCCTGCAGAAAGCCTTTGTTGCTGTCCAGTATTCATTAATTCAACTGAAACTGGTCCTCAATGCAGACAAGACTAAACTTATGTTGTTTTCCAATTCAAGGACACCTCCGCAAACATTACCCTCAGTGACCACTCTGGAAGGAAATTTAATTGAGGTGGTCCACACATATAAATACCTGGGGGTTTTAATTGACAACTCCCTCACTTTCAAGCCACATGTGGAAAACCTTGTGGCGAAATTGAGGCTAAAGTTGGGATTTTATTTTCGTAACAAATTGTGTTTTTCTTTTAAAGTAAAAAAGCGTCTTGTTGCTGCGACTTTTTTATCAGTATTGGACTATGGAGATCTTTTATACATGAATGCTTCTGCTCAGTGCCTCCTGAAGGTTGACAGTGTCTACCATGCTTCCTTGAGGTTTATCACCAACTGTAAAGCATCAACTCACCACTGTGAGCTGTATTCGCGGGTAGGATGGCCTGCTCTGACCACCAGAAGGACCAACCACTGGTACTTGTTTATATACAAGGCCATACTTGGCCTCTTGCCTGGCTACATCTGTTCCTTAATTGACAAGAGAAATTCAGAAAATTATTCTCTTCGAACAAATGAGTGCATTCTGCTGTCTGCTCCATTTGCCCGTACAGAAATGGGTAAAAAGGCTTTTAATTGTTCTGCACCTCATGTATGGAATCAGTTACAGAAAGACTGGAAACTAACTGAGTTGATTTCCTTGAGCACTTTTAAGTCCAAATTGAGAGTTCCTGAGGCCAATTCCATATCTTGCACCTGCTTTTCTTAATCTGCCTGTACATGCAATTTTTATCATGTTTTTGTCGAGTGTGTGTGTATGTTGAATGTATTTTTGTAACTGTGTTGCATTGCTGCTGCCTATCTTGGCCAGGACACCCTTGTAAAAGAGGTTCTTAATCTCAATGGGACATTTCCTGGTTAAATAAAGGTTAAATAAAAAATAAATAAAAACAATCACAATCCATAAAAGACATGACAAACTGTGAAGCTGAAACTGAAGCACTGTGGTACTGTTTATCTGTCAAATGTTCATTGTGGTCAGTTTCAGATGCTGCAGCTCTTTCATAATTTATAGTTTGAGTTATTGTTTGTTCAGTATTAATTGTCAGCCTCGTAAATACGAGCTGGACTGACTGTACATATCCTGACCAAGGAAAATCAAATTCTCACTTTGTGCAGTAATCTACACCTGCCTCCATCCATAATAATATACATTATACAGGAGATCCTCGGGTTACGAACAAGTTCCATTCCTACGCTGGTGACGTAACCCGAATTTCCGCGTAAGTCGGAATTAACCCTTTAATACCCCCTAAATCTTGAAATAAATATCCAAATACACGTATTACGGGCTTTGTCCTTAATAATGGTCGCCACGGTCGACCGACTGAAGCCTAAGGCTTTACCAATGTTCGTCGGCGTCTCACCTTTCTCCGACCTTTTGATGATATCCTGCTTTGTTTCCATTGTAATGGCTTTCCTCTTGGCTGGACCAGCATCGCTAGAAGATTCTGCTTTCTTTTTCGGGGCCATGATGTGAAAAAGAAGGGTGAAAAAGGCGAGGATACCAAGAAAATTACGGAGCACAAACACAGACACTCTAGACTCAGGCGTCGTAAAGTCAAAACAGCGTAGGTCAAGTACCGCGTAACCCGAGGACCTCCTGTATAGACTGTCATCTAAAATTAACATTTCTTTGCAACATAATGTAGCAAACTATTACATGATCAAAAACAAATTAATTTTAGCAAAAAATGTCTCAGTTTTGTACGTCTGGGGTCGCCAGAAATTTATGATGCTGAAATGGGATCACGAGGCAAAAAAGGTTGGGAACCACTGGTATAGACACACTGCCCTGACAGAAAATGCAGTGCAAATCCATGTGTGCAAATAAAGTCTCATGCTCCCAGAATCGCTCTTTCACAATGAATCCTGGTGTTGTCATGTTGGAATATGAGGAAAAAATCCATTGATGTTCAGACCTGGTCATTCAGTGGATGCAGGTTGACATCTGACCCCGTTTTATTGACACAGAATGTTACTGATCCTCTGGGGCGTCGCTAGCAATTGTGGGCCCCATGAAAATGTGGTGGACCCTTCATAAAATTCAGTATCTTGTTGATGTGGGGGTAGGGGCGACAGTTATATACGTGGGGCTGCGGTCCATGACTAATGTAATTAACGCTGGCATGAAACGAAAGTGTCCAACGTCCAACTCCTGGCTTCTATTTCTCTATTATAAAGTGGATCTTTCATGAAATTTTCACAACTTCTAACCTGTATCCACTGGACCCCCTCCACTGTTCTATGGCCCCCCTACAAATGCTAGACCCCTTGAATTTGTTACGTTTAGCCCCCCCCCCTCCTCTTTATGGCACTCCAGCTGATCCTAGACCTGACCAACTGAACCAACCCCAGATCATAACCCTGCCCCCAGAGGCTTGTACTGTAGGCCTTAGGCATGATGGGTAATCACTTCATCCACCTCTCTTCTCTGGACCCATTTTTCTGGAACAGGGTCAATCTGGACTCATCAGGTGATCAATGGAATTTACTGGTGGTGGAGTGGATGTGATTTGTGATCAGTGTCAGTACTGTCAGTTTAATAATCAAAGTATGAAAAAGTCTGATATGAAAAATCAGTGTTGAATGAGTGCAAATACCACATCTGAGTAGCTATCAACTACTATCCAACAAACTGTTGATACTGAAAGGCAGTCATCACTTTTCCACTGACCCTCAAATTGTGCAAATATAACTTGCGTATAAAAATTTACCTAATGGAAAAACGACAATTTCGCCCAAAGTCAAAATGGTAAACCATGCAAAACTGCAATGGAAAGACCTAATTTGCAACTAGAGTCAGGTGAATTAAAAAAACGGATGTTGACGGATGTTACAACAAGCGAAGAAGAAGAAGAAACATGTTGTGGTATGTGTGGACACACCAGGAAGCCCAATCATTTTTTAACCCTTTCATGCATAGTGGTCACTACAGTGGACAGCTATTCTACAGCAGTTCTCTTATCGTATTTTCAAGGATTTTATTATTTTAGTTCCATATCAACCAACACAGCGGACACTTAAGCACCATCCCATACACTGCAATTCATGCCATTACTGTAACTTTACTGTTCTTGATAAAACTGATCTGCACTAACATACTAACATGTTAGAGTGTAAATCAGGTGCTTGTCATTGTTGTTAGACTGTCATTAACATTGATTTTTTTTTATTTTTTTTTGCATATAATCCCCATAAAGTGAGTGTGTTAAAATGTGACAAAACATCAGATTAACAACATTTTAAAAATTATTTCATAGTTTTCACACAGTGTCTCGATAAAAACATATTTCTTTGCTTCACAAATTAAACACATGGTGTCTAGCTGAGTAGACATTTTTGCAACTCCATGAAAAATAGGTTCATAAAAAACTATTTCAATCGCATTTTTTTTTTCATTTCTAAAGAGGAATAAAAACACTCAGGAAAAAAAAAACCTCAATTAAGGTTCTCACAATTCGTGCATGAAAGGGTTAATTTAGTACGATATAGAGGGGTAATATATAATAAGAATGAATATATCTGTAAATCAACACCATATTTACGTTTGTCGCCATGTTTATGGAATGATTTCTCGTGTCATCTTGCGAAAATAAATAAACAAATCATCGCATTTGTGATTTAATGGAAAAACCAACATCAGGCACTTCTTTTTTCCCCAACATTTAGTGAATATCAGTAAAATTTTGTGCAGATGTCCCATGGAAAAGCGACTAGTATCATACAGCAGCTGTGTGATTGTTTTCTGAGCAACTGCCTTCATTTCAGAGAAAACCACAAAAATGTCAGAAAGTACCTTATGGGAGAATTTTTCTTTTTCAACCCTATATAATAAAAGGGAAGTGAACTCTGTGTGTCTGGGGCATCACACAAAATCCAGAAAGAGCTGACTGCTGCAGTTTGACATACTTATGTATTTTTGGTCAAGGATGAGACTAGTGAAAACGGCAAGTTGATAGGACCAATATTTTGGGAGATACAGGAGGTCCTCGGGTTACAAATGAGTTCCGTTCCTATGCTGGCGACGTAACCTGAATTTCCGCGTAAGTCGGAATTAACCCTTTAATAGCCCCTGTCCTTAATAATAGTTGCCACGGTCGACCGACTGAATCCTAAGGCTTTACCGATGTTCGTCGGCGTCTCGCCTTTCTCCGACCTTTTGATGATATCCAACTTCGTTTCCATCATAATGGCTTTCCTCTTGGCTGGACCAGCATCGCTAGAAGATCCTGCTTTCTTTTTTGGGGCCATGATGTGAAAAAGGCGAGGATACCGAGAAAATTACGGAGCACAAACACAGACACTCTACACTATGGGGCTGGAGACAAAACGATGGACGAGACTCAGGCGTCGTAAAGTTGAAACAGCGTAGGTCGAGTACCGTGTAACCTGAGGACCTCCTGTATTAGTAATTTTGGAACACAGTTGCCTCCCAGTGGTCACAATCATGTTGCTATGCCCAGAATCATAGACTTATCATTGAAGTGGGTTACCTAGCAACAAATAAACAATAGGGCCACGTTGCCATGGTGTCAAATTTCATGTGCAGAAACAGACATGTCAGCTGAGGGGTTATTTAACCGAAATTCCAGCAGAATTTACCAAGAAAGTAAAGGAAGTAAAGGAATGAACTGTATCAGAGGATCTAGTGCCCATGGTTCCCAATGGATGAATGCGCTAGTATTCAAGAATCTGGACAAAAAAAAGTGTAAAAATGTCAAGTGGAAATGTGTTATACTTTTAGAGTTGCCAACATGGACAGACAAAGTGCACCTGAGTACAGCACCTCAGCAAGGCCATACAATGTAGAAACCAGCCTTTTTGTGACAGACGGTGCTCTAATTTTACCCCGCTGATATGCTAAATATGTTGGTCTTAAATTCACAAAAGAGGTTGAAAATATTTGTGTGCCAGACTTTTTGCACTGTACAAAACAAAAACAAGATCTCCTTTTAGAAGAGATAAAGACAGTGCAGCAGCAGGTCACCACTGCTAAAATCTAAATACATTGTTGCTGTGTGATTAGGCAACAAAATCTCTTAACATGAAATTGAAATGCAAAAATTAGAATTAATTAGAAACTCTCTGAGGGCCCAAACCGCTCTTAGAGTTTTGCATATTTTTGCACTTTTCAGAAGAATTTGACTTGCAGAAATGTTTCAGTGTATTCCCCAGCTCTGTATAACCTGCTACATCAGAATGAATGCATGATTAGAGCTCAGCAGTTTTCGACAAGCGACTGCAGTCCCTAATGGTCGGATTTAAACTTTACTTATGCTGATTGCATTAGCATTAGCATCTATTTCAACCTATTTTTATGTGACTAAACTGTGGATTGCCTCAGTTTGCCACTGTGTGCTTTAGGATAAGGCTTTGATGCCAAGAATTCATCTGTATTTACTTGAAACACAAAAACTGCTCTGTTTCATTGTACATAATGTCATTGGTGTTCCTCTGCCTGATCTGTATCACAATTATTCCGCAAGAGCAATTTCAAGGGCTTGAATCATTTGGAGATTATGAGTTTCTCCCCTGCGTAAAGAGATTTAGACTTCCAAAAGCAAAGTCAAACAGGGTGAGAAATTTCTTATTACTCATGCCGTTAATTTCTTAAGGCTCATAGTCCAGCTGATGAGTCTTTTATATGAAACTATGTGGGTTTATGGTCATGGGCTGGTGGCAGCAACAATGTTTTAAACACATATTGGATGAGTGGTTGCATCTCCCACTTTTACGATATGCTGTTTCTTTTATGTGTATTATTATGTTTGTGAATGTATAACGGACTTTGCCCATTTTTTACTTTTATAGAATAGAATGAACCTTAAAGTCTAGTTTGTATCTGACATCTTTTCTAAAAGGCAGTGAGTAAGTTTCACTTTTGAAAGTTAAGCGGAAGAAAGTTAAACATTTGAGCATTGCCAGGGTCATATATTTCCATTTTCTTGGCAAAAGGTTCACTGTTGTTGTTTTAGAAGAGTAACATTTAACATTTTAAACATTTGTAAGACAAAAAGCAGGTCATTAGCTGAAAAGAGTCCCATTGTTTTCACATATTAAAAATAAATACCATAGTCTGTGCCAATCCATGACATTTGTGGATCATGCGTCTTTTGCCAAGATTCGCTTAGCAAAACAGTTTGGGATCCTTTTTAAAGTCCCTCTTGATAATAAATCTTTAAAGTTAAACATCAGACATCACACCGAGTGAGTCTCACAAAGACTCAGTGTGAACAAATGTTTCAAGCTTCATCGAGGCCAGGTCTTAAAGTCTTTGACAGGGAAGCTGGGAAGAAGAAGAAAGAGAAGGTGGAGCTGGACTAAAAACACAACTGCAAACATAAAAATTCAATGTGCCGTCTATTATTTATCCAAGACAAATGCTCCTCATTAGAGGGAGGCAACTGTTTTACTTTTATTTAACAATTTCAGGAACAAAAAAAAACATTAAACATTTATTGAGCCAAAATATTGACTGTGTACAATCTATTTTGGATCTGTGTCTTAAAGGAGTGATATTTAGCTTTTTTTTTTTTTTTTTTTTCAAAATGGAATTATGTTTTTTAAAACATGTCCCTGTGGTCTACATAAACTGTAAATGCTATGCTTGGGTCCAGAAAGGTCATTTTGAGCGCTGGCCCTTTAAATGCACATAAGCCACTTCAAGCCCCGCCCCCTCCGGGTTGTTGGCTGTGCTGCTCTGTCCCGTTCAACCAACAACTGAACATTTTAGGTAATGGACTCAAAGTTTGGACATATTTTCAGTATGGACTACAACCACTGCTGCTGGCAAACAATTATGTCGTACTCGGAGAAATGTTCGAAGTCTTGACCTTATATGTGCAAATGTCGTGACGTAACTAGTTATAGATGTAACAAATTAAGCAGGAATTAAAACACGTTGTAGAAAGCCACTGTGTGAACTTCTGTCACACAATGTTTGTCAGGTTTAACATTAGTACAGTTTCTTTGAAAACGTTTCATATCCTACACTACAAATAAGATGCGGATGGACAAACTATGGCAGCACCTGTCACTTTTAGATTTGAAAGAAGTGATATTTTGCTTTTGTTTAAATGGCATTATACATTTTAAAACATTTCCCTGTGGTCTACATGAACTGTAAATGCTATGTTTGGGTATGAATTCTTCATTAATTCAATTCCACAGGTCCATTTTCAACCCTATTTCTGAGTAATGACACAGGAAAGGTCATTTTCAGCGCTGGCCCTTTAAATGCAAATGAGCCACTTCACGCCCCACCTTAGCCAGGTTGTTGGCTGTGCAGCTCTGTCCTGTTCAGCCACCTGTGTTCGTTAATACAACCAACAACTGAACATTTTAGATAATCGGCTCGATGTTTGGACATATTTTCAGTATGGACTACAACCGCTGCTGCTGACAAACAATTATGTCGTACTCTGAGAAATGTTCATTGGAAGTCTTGACCTTATATGTGCAAATGTTGTGACGTAACTAGTTATAGATGCAACAAATTAAGCAGGAATCAAAACAGGTCATAGAAATCCACTGGATTTTTGCCAAAATGAATATAAAGATAGCTTTGCAGCACCTGGAGGGTTCAAATTCAAACTATGAACTATTAGGGTCCAAATACACAAATAAATGTACCAAAGACTAATAAAAGTGGGTTTAGCTGAATATGAACCCTTTAAGACAGTCTGTTACTGCTGAACTTGATAAACTGATTTTATGTCAAATATTTGTTGTGCGTTATTAGTTGCAAACTTTAGCCAACCTAATCGGCGCTAGGGAAATTGTATGCGTAATCAGAATAACGTGGCTCCGAGCTTATCAATGCCTTGAATCATATGTTTTTTATATCTGCCTTATACACTTATTGCATAAACTTTCTCAAACACACTTAAAAATGAAGTTAAACTTGCTCACAGCTACTTGTGCAGATGTATAGATTGTATTTGACAGTTTTAGGGCATGTTGCTGCAGCCATAGCCTATGGGCCTTTGTTTAACTTGTACAGCCACAGTTAACTGTATAATGTTGTGAGGACAGCGCTAATTACCAGACTGCACATCCAAAGCACCCTGTGTGGAGCTGAACCAAGTGTTTAAAGTGTGTTCAGACTCAGATAAATGAAGCAGGTGTGCTGAAGCTGCAAACCTGTGCAATCCAGCATTTCTCAAGTGATACACTCATCTATCCAGCCGAATATCAGTATTGTTATAGAACAAAGTTAAAGATTTGCCTTTGACAACCATCAGCCAACTGGCAAATACAGATGACTTTCACCGATGGCAGTGACCGATGTCTGATTACATTTGAATGCAGCTGCAGTTCTGTTTCATCAGCATGAAGTGTGAAGTGTGTGTGTGTGTGTGTATGTGTGTGTGTGTGTGTGTGTGTGTGTGTGTGCATGTACTGACTTGAAACGATAGAGTAGCATAGGAATAGTTACAACAAATTAAGACAAAACACATCAACAGCTTTCATAGGTTACAAACAAATAAAATGCAATGTCTAGTCAATAAAGTGGCGACTTGTACAGGGTGTATCCCGCCTTTGCCCGTAAGTAGCTGGGATAGGCTCCAGTGACCCCCGTGACCCTAGAGAGTAGGGATGGGTTCCATCCCGATTCCATTATCGATATTGCTTATTGAACCGATTCCTTATCGATTCTCTTATTGATTCTCATTGGGTGAGGGAATAAAAGAGTACAAATAGGTGTGTTTGCATTAACTGTCTTTTATATTTCCATCTCTGCACAGGGGGGGTGCAGTGAAAGTGAAAGTAAAGACGCTTTACTAATTCCTCTATTGCCGCATTTGTACTACGTGGAACCAGTTCCACTCGGCTCGGCTTGTCTCCCGTTGTTGTGCACCTCCTTTCCTTTCCCTCTTACCTTTGGAAACTTGTATTTGAGGACTTACAACGTTTGTTGCCCGCACCGGAACCAGAACCGGCCCAGCGTTCACTCTGCCGCTACATTCACAAGCACCGCTAAGTAGCGTATCAAATACGTGACATTCCTGTAAATGATTCACATGCTGTGGATGAATGTTTGAGGATATTGGAGGGATTCCATCCTTTTGAAGACATGGAAGCTTTGCAAGTGTTCCAAGTAAGTGGACCTGGTGTCGTCTTTTTAGACCGTTTCTGCCTCAACACCATGTTGGCCACGTTCTGACCAAAACAATGCAGCGTACGTGTGACGTCATCGCGCATGCACAATGAAGGCGGAATTGATAAGCAGAATCGTTAAGGAGGCAGGCAAATGATTCCAAGGAATCGAGCTACTGGGAACCGGTTCTCAAAAAAGAACCTGTTCTCGATTCCCATCCCTACTAGAGAGCATAAAGCAGGTTCAGAAAATGGATGGATGGATAGATCTAGTTATAAATAATAAAATACCAACTTTAATAAAAACTGTTACAGTGAAAATTTTCAAAGCAGTTATATTGACCAAAAGTATTATTTTCTTGGTCCTTTAAGATAGATTTAAAGTAAGTTCTGATAGTTTCATGTCCTTCTGTAAATCATTCCACAACAAAGGGTCAAGCTGTTTTACCTAACTCATTACCCACCATTTCTAGAACACTCTGGTAAAGTGGACTTCACTTATGTAGCACATTTTTTACACCTTCATGGTGCCCAAAGCACTTTACAAGGCCTCATTTACCCATTCAAATACACACACACATGCACACACACCAGTAGGCAGCTCCTGCCATGCAAGGCACTGCCAGACCCTACTGGGAGCAATTTAGGGTTCAGTGTCTTGCCCAAGGACATGTTGACATGTGGACATGTGGACAGCCGGAGCCAGGATTCAAACCGCCGACCGTCATTGGACAACCTGCTCTACCAGCTGAGCCGCAGCCACAGCTCTGACAGCCCAGACCATATAGCTTAGGGGTTTTACACATGTATGTGAGGAGATAAGACAGAAGCAGCCCAAGGACAGATTTATAAATAAATGCCAACCAATGTGACAGTGTGCGGACATGCAGAGAAAGACACTTACCAACAGCATACAGAGTACAGGGGTGATTTTCACAGCCAGTAATAAAACAGAAAGCACATTGCTAAACTGAATCCACCTTCAGATCTTCATAATCCAATGGCAGACACTAAACTCCATTCAAGTCAATGTTTTTCATGAGCGGCAGCAAAAATGCACTATATGTAGTATTTCTACGTGACCTAAATCTATCAGTGTTTAGGATAAAGAGTTCTAAAGTAATGTTAAAGATGCACAGATTGAAGACAGCTCTGAACTTAGCCCACAAAGACCACGTGGTAATTGTGGCAGTTCTCAAATGAATTTTTCTCTCCATTACACCTTATGTGATTTATCACCATTTATCATATATTAGCCACTGTATTGTGCTTTTTTTTCAGTGTAAGTCATGTATTTTCCGATATTTAACTGACTGATCATGTAGATGTTCATAAAAGCTCAGGTTAAAGTGGAGGGTTATTATATCAGAAAATGAGAAAACTGACGAAAGAGCTGCTTTTTCAGTAAACATATCAGTATCTGAACATAAAAACAGTTGTTTCTATCCACTGCCATTGGTCCAACTCCATGGATTTTACTGGTGAATCAATTTTGTAGAAGATGATGGTGTTTCCATGTTCACATCCAAATAGGTCATATCTGATGACCATGAAAAGATGAATAACTGTATTTTACACCAATTATTTACATGCATTGATAAGATTAGTGGATGAATAGATATTAAACATTTTACAGCAACAGATGATTTTGATTGCCAGTTTCCATTTGGGTCTTTATGGGTTAACCAGCGCGTTGACACGTGGGGATCTAGGAGTTGTAGATTGTTTTTCTGCTGTTGTGTATTCATGCATGCTGTACCACATTTGTCCAGCAATCACCACCAAAGCATTCTGGCCATAGCAATGTAACTGTAAGGCTGTTGTACTCCAAAATGACTAATATCCTCCAAAATATTGGTCCTATCAACTTTTCATTTTTGCTACTGTCTTCCTTGACCAAAAATACATAAGTACACCAAACTGCAGCAGTCGGCTCTTTGTCGGTTTTGTGTGAATCCCTGGATGCACACAGATGCACACAGAGGCCACTTGGCTTTTATAATTCTATTCTATTCTATTCTATTCTATTCTATTCTATTCTATTCTATTCTATTCTATTCTATTCTATTCTATATCACATTACTGGAAGAGCTCACAGCGTCTGTGTGTGTGTCAGCACGATTCTGACAAATGTAGACATTTTTACCTGGCTAATTTGGTACCTCAGGGCTCATGACTGCGACTGAATTACGGTCGCATGCGCCTGAGAATTTCGGTAGTGCGACTGTTTTTGAGATTACAATCGCACGGTGCGCCAATAAAAAAAATGAGCGAAAATTAATACGTGCGCCTAGAATAATGGCTGCAGAAGTAACTCGTCAGCTGAAAATAAACAAGCTCCACGCCCCGCTGACTGAAGCGGAAAATCTAGTCCCCGCCCCCTCGCGTGCGCAGGCGGCATAAACAAAGGGATCAAATAACTCCACCGACATTTGAAACAATCTCCTGACTTCAGGCGTGGTGTAGACCACAGTGACTAAGGGTACGTTTACACGGCAACACTCCGCAAAGATTTCTCCTTTGCGTTATAAAATCATTCCGCATTAAGACGCCGCCGCTATGATAATGATCTGCGTTAACATGAGTCCGCGAGGACGGCTGAATACGCTGTAGTGGCCATGCCAGACCAGTAGCTGGCGATGTAGAGCTGTAGTGAAACAGTGGTGGTAAAACAGGCACCTGCGCACAAACAATTTCCGGTTTAGACAGCCTTTAAATGAGGAGAAGAAGAAGAAGAGGAGGAGGCGGACAACACTATTTACAAACAACAATGGCGAGTGGTCGTACAAAGACGCAGGACTTCTTTGTCTGGACAGACGAGCTGAGCACAGTTAGCAGCACGTATGTTGTTCTGAAACCGGCCATTGTTGTTGTGGTTGTTCCTTCTTTTTCTGCAGCTTTATTGTGTCATAGAGGCTGGCAAACCAGCTTGGAGGCGCATTACCGCCACCAACTGGCCTGGAGTGGGTTAACTGGCGGTTCTTAGCTGCGCGCGCATGCGGTGACGTCATATTTTACCCCGGAACGCTCCGACTCACGTTAACACGGAGCTGGAATGCGGAGCGTATCGATAACGTTCCACCCTGGACCTGGTATCAAAAGTTTCCGGATTCAGGCACTCTAGGCACCGTTTCCATGTTAACAGAAGGCTAATCCGCGATGAAATCTTCCCGGAGTCGACTGAAGCCTACGCCGTGTAAACGGCCCCTAAGGGCCTTTAGGCCATGAAATAAAAAAGTTGGTTGTTGCAAATAATGGTGTGATTCGTCTTTCTTCTCCAAGAACCAACTAAAGTATATACCACACATTGACAATTGTTTTGCACCTGTGTCAATGTAAGCTTTTTCTTTCATACTCTATTCAAATACTTTATTCTAGGTTGTTAACATTGCTTAAATACATATAGGAATATTACTTGGTATGGCCAAGAGTTTTGCTTGTTCTCCAAATTTTTTATATAATAGTGGTGCGCCTAGATTTTAGCCTGTGCTCCTAACTTTTTAGGGTTAGGAGCACAGTGCTCCTAGGTCAAAAAGTTAATTTTGAGCCCTGACCTACAGTTGAGGAATAGTCCCATCTCAACATTAAATATCTCGGCAACTTGATAGGACCAATATTTTCAGAGATATTAGTCATTTTGGAATACAATTGCCTTACAATTATGGAAGTGCAGTAGCACGCTGCATGACAAGAAATGAAGTTCAAAACAGGACACCACATTTACAAGCTACAGTCCCGACATATCGGTATCAGAAGCCAGTTCTGGAGAGGGCAAGAGGGGGCAATGCTCCCTTAAATAAATGTCCTGCCCCCTCAAAACTAAGTTTGCAAAGTTTCAGGAGGTAGGGAAAAGGGAAATGAGCTTCGCAAGAGTGGGAGACATTGAGGAATTAGGAACGTCCGTTAAGTTTCACTTTCACTTCTGTGTGTACTCATTGTGAAGTACGTGCAGTGCAGTACAGGACCCCCCCACCCCACCCACATCTTATGAACTATTCACCCCCCACCCCATTGGTGTGCTCTGCAGCTCACTATTTCAGTCTGCAGGCACGTCTGCATATTGATATATGAATTACCGCTCACATTTGAAATACCATACCATACCAACTTTATTTATAAAGCACTTTAAGAACTTTACAGCTGGCCAAAGTGCCGTACACCAAACATAAAACAAGGGATTAAATAAGTAAATAAAACTAGTGATAATACAGGGTGTAAAGCGGGCTAAGAGCAACAAAATACAACCATCATAAAAGCAAAGACAAATTAAAATCTGTTAAAAACAGTCTAAAAAAAACAAAAAAAACCCAGACATGTCACTCACTGATTAAAAGCTAATGAGAAAAAGTGTGTTTTTAGATGTGATTTAAAGACAGGTACAGACTGAGACTGTCTAACAACTAAGGGCAACTGGTTCCACAACTTTGGGGCGACAACAGGAAAGGCACGATCCCCACGAAGCTTCTTTTTAGCTTTTTGAAATAATTACTTACCAAACTATTTTTATGTCAATACTTATACAATATAAACTAACATCTTTTCCTAAAAATCTTCCCTCCCCAGCATAAAAACTCGCACATCTACAGCCTACGGTTCCCCATGGGTCACACACTAGCACAGATATATTCACAGTGATGGGTCAAGAGGTCACTTTGGATTCTTGTGATCACTAGAGTGAATCTCAATGTCAGTCTCTGGGGGATATTTTGGATGAGAACCAGTTAGAAACAACTTTTGGAGTTACTGAAAGCGACAAAGAGATAAAAGCTAAAAGCACTGTTGTTGTTTTCACCACTGGACACAGCTCTAAATGACAAGAATGGAGTTTGAATGGAGGTATAAAGTTAAAATGTTACGTTATTGTGTTTGCTACAGACAACAGTATTATTTTGGCTGTCAAAATAACATAGTGTGAGTTTTTGTTAAAGGAAAATCTGATGATACCATAATTCAGATGTGTATAAACAATAGGTTTCAGACTTTACAGATTCTAGTGATAACTCAGTGGTGTTTTTTTTTTTTTTTTTGTAGCGGTGAGTGTGTTCTAGTACAGGGTGGGGAAGCAAAATTTACAATGAACATTTAGTTGTTTTTTTTCTCAGCAGGCACTATATCAATTGTTCTGAAACCAAACATATATTGATGTCATAATCATACCTAACACTATTATCCATACCTTTTCACAAACTTTTGCCCATATGAGTAATCAGGAAAGCAAACGTCAAAGAGTGTGTGATTTGCTGAATGCACTCGTCACACCAAAGGAGATTTCAAAAATAGTTGGAGTGTCCATAAAGACTGTTTATAATGGAAAGAAGAGAATGACTATGAGCAAAACTATTACCAGAAAGTCTGGAAGATACTATTAAAGAAGAATGGGAGAAGTTGTCACCCGAATATTTGAGGAACACTTGCGCAAGTTTCAGGAAGTGTGTGAAGGCAGTTATTGAGAAAGAAGGAGGACACATACAGGGTGGGGAAGCAAAATTTACAATATTTTGAGGCAGGGATTGAAAGACAGTGTATGACCAATTAGTTTATTGAAAGTCATGAGAATTTATTTGCCACAAGAAAATGTACATAATAGAAAATGTTTTTATTCTATGTGTCCTCCTTCTTTCTCAATAACTGCCTTCACACGCTTCCTGAAACTTGCGCAAGTGTTCCTCAAATATTCGGGTGACAACTTCTCCCATTCTTCTTTAATAGTATCGTCCAGACTTTTTCGTAATAGTTTTGCTCATAGTCATTCTCTTCTTTCCATTATAAACAGTCTTTATGGACACTCCAACTATTTTTGAAATCTCCTTTGGTGTGACGAGTGCATTCAACAAATCACACACTCTTTGACGTTTGCTTTCCTGATTACTCATATGGGCAAAAGTTTGTGAAAAGGTATGGATAATAGTGTTAGGTATGATTATGACATCAGTATATGTTTGGTTTCAGAACAATTGACATAGTGCCTGCTGAGAAAAAAACAACTAAATGTTCATTGTAAATTTTGCTTCCCCACCCTGTAGAATAAAAACATTTTCTATTATGTAAATTTTCTTGTGGCAAATAAATTCTCATGACTTTCAATAAACTAATTGGTCATACACTGTCTTTCAATCCCTGCCTCAAAATATTGTAAATTTTGCTTCCCCACCCTGTACTTGACTTCCCCTGCTATTAATGGTTTGGAATATCAGAACTGGATATGTAAGCCCTCTAACCAGAACTTCAGGGTGAGGGATTCAGAGAAAATTGGGGGGAAAAAAAGAGAGAGAGAGAGAAATCAATAGAGAATCAGGCAGATAAGTACAATCAGTTATGACATTGGTATTGATAATATCTTATCACTTCCTATTCCTATATTGCACTGACTTCATTCGGAGCATGCCCATTTAATCTTGGTGGTGAATATGTGTGGATGCATTTATGTATGTGTGTTTCGGAGTTAAATTAGTCAGTAGGATTAGTGCCACTCCCCTAGCAGGTCCATATGGCGCAGTGCTCAGCTCGAAGGCACACTCGACTCATTAGCATTCCCCTGTCAAAGAGGCCAAACGGAAGACACAAACCAAAGTCTGTGTGGGTGTGTGTCTTCATCATTGCCAAAATCACATCATATCTTGCGCAGCGACAGACACAGACCTCCCGACGCATGTTATTATTATGCATTGTTGTTGTATTTTAACCCTTTGGCGACATTGTTTCCCGAAACTTTGACGCCTGTACATGTCCTTTGGCTTTGCACTGAATATGGGTAAGGATTGGAGTAAAAGTTACTATTATGGTGACAAATGCAAACATGCAAGAGCAGAGAGAAAGAGGGAGGGTGAGGGGGGAGTCAGGATCCCCAAATCAACTGTGGTGCATTCCAAAAAGGGTGTCTGCCATATGCTTACTGTTGAAGAGGCAACTGCCCCCAAAGCCTCGCATTCCATGTTGTTGTGGTTTGGTGTTCTCGATGGCACCAGCGTGATTCTGCACTAATTACTATTTTGGATCGTGAGGATAGAAAAGAAGAAGGAGAGGACAGAGATGCCAAGAGGAAAATAGACAGACTGAAAAAGAAAAAGGGGAGGCAGAGAAAGCACAAATTAGTTTTGTGGGGGTTCTAATTCTGACAAATAATTTAAATGGAAATGGAAAAATATGAAAAACAATAGAAACCCAGCAGGCCTATGAGAAGTTTTTTTTTTCTTTTATGCAAATAAAATATCTCTCAGTATGAAAAAGGTAATTTACTTCAAAGGCATATGCTTCACTTGCCCATGTGATATTGTTAATAGTATTTCATTTTAACCTTGGAATACAGTGGAGTTCTTGCTACTCTACAAAACACCTGCAGGATGGATTCAACCTGTCATGGCAGTAGTCAGGTTATCATTTTCTGTATTTCCATACTGTACATGTGTAATTTATCTGCCAGACACAGATTCTCCTCAAAAGCTTAGAAGTAACAGTACGAGTCATATTTCATTAGGGTCAAACCGGTCAGTGTTTCTCAAAAGGAATTTTAAGTGTAACACTGACTCATCAAACATTTCTGATGTTTTTGACCAAAAAAAAAAAATTAAGAAGTGCTTCAAAAGGGACTGGATGTATTCTGTAAGAGAAATTATGATTAGCTAAAAATGAGTTTCAAGTATTAACCTCATAAACACAAACTTTTTTCGTTACATTAACCCATAAAGACCCAAACAATCCACGTATCATTCATTGTTTTCATATTCAATTGAGAATCAACAATCGGAAAATGAAAAAATGACTCGTTATTTCATTATTCATGTACAAATCAAAAAACAAGGTATTTTTCATTCTTTTGATTGTACGCACAAATTTAAAAATTGGAAATAAGCAAATGGAATAAATGTTGGGTTTCATGTTGACATTTTTGATATCCAATTTGGAATGACCCGGAAGTTACTGACTTCTTCGTGTGTTATGCAAAATGTCTTCTACTTAGATTGGTTACCATGGCCGCACTGTATTAGACAAAAAGACAATACCTGGAAGATCCTGCCGATTTTTTCATTTGTCATGTCATCCTCCTTGAGAGTAACATTTGCTGCCTCTCAATAACACGAAATTCTCCATTACCACAGAATGCATTAGGCAGAATATTAGCAAACCCACGATTGTCCAGCTCAACACATGAAGAAGTCAGTAACTTCCGGGTCATACCAAATCGGATATCAAAAATGTCAACATGAAACCCGACATTTAGTCCATTTGCTTATTTCCAATTTTTAATTTGTGTGTACAATCGAAAGAATGAAAAGCAACTCGTTTTTTGATGTTTGATTTGTACATAAATAATGAAATAACGAGTCTTTTTTTTTTTCATTTTCCGATTGTGGATTCTTAATTTAATATGAAAACAACGAATAATACACAGATTTCAAACACCCACCAATGACCAAAATCATTTCCAGATATTAAATGCTCAATCTTCCATTCACCCACTAATTCTATCGATACATGTAAATAATTGGTGTAAAATGCAGTTATTCGTCTTTTCATGGTCATCAGATATGACCCATTTTGGGCGTTCAGAAGCTCCATAGTTACCATAGAAACACTGTCATCTTCTACAACACTGATTCACCAGTAAAACCCATGGAGTTGGATCAATGACAGTGGATGGAAACACTTGGTTTACGTTCAGTTAATAATATCTTTGCTGAAAAAGTTACTTAATTTTTTTTCCCTCTGTTTTGATATAATAACTTCTGAACTTACTCAGAGTTTTAATGAACATCTACATGGTCTGTGAATTACATATAGGAAAAAACAAGACTTACAGTGAAAAATTGCAAAATAAAGAGGATAATATTATAATAAATGGGGATAAATCACTTAAAAAGGTTAACTGGAGAGAAAAATTAATTTGGGAACTCCCACAAAAGTAACACTGGGTCGTTATGGGTTCAGTTTGGTGCTTTTCATTACAACACATCTGGGAAGTTCAACATTCCCAAATGTAGCAGTTGTATTCGAGCGTTGTGTTAGGTATGACAAAAATCGATCTTCTTTGGACACCGTCCGTTTATTCCTGGCAGAAAAGTATACAGTCAGTCTCATTAGTAATGCCTGAGCCTTGTTCTCACATTGTTAAGCTAAAATAAAAAAAGTCAAAGTTAGCTAACACACCACATGTTAATCATGCTATGAACAAATAATTAGAAACATCATCATTTTCACTGAAGAATATGCTCAACCGATAGGGAGCTAAGCTTTACTAAAATACAATGGTGTAATACAACCACTTAGATATAAAATTAAAATTAAAAATGTAAAATAATGACGGGACTGACGATGTGTGTACTTACCAGGTATAACAAGCGGATAAAGACAGAAGGTCAGCCACACACGGATTGGTTGACTGATCCTTGTGATTAAACGCTTCCATACTGTTTATATGTCTGGTCTTCCCAGCTAAGCCAACCATACAGCAGGACATCTCCATCACTATTGACTCCATACCTCTGGCTCCTACCAGTGTAGTACGTAACTTGGGAGTCATGATTGATAATCAGTTGACCTTCACGGATCACGTTGCCTCTGTCACCCGATCATGCCGTTTCACTCTGTTCAACCTAAGAAAGATCAGGCCATACCTAACCGAACAGGCCACCCAGCTCCTGGTGCAGACTATGGTTGTCTCCCGTCTTGACTACTGCAATGCTCTTCTAACGGCCCTCCCAGCTTGTGTTGTCAAACCACTACAGATGGTCCAGAATGCAGCAGCGCGTCTGGTCTTCAATCAGCCTAAAAGGGCATATGTCACCCCCTTACTCATTGAGTTACACTGGCTACCCATAGCTGCCCGCATCAAATTCAAATCTTTAATCCTAGCCTACAAAATTCTCCGTGGGTCTGCTCCTGTCTACTTAGGTGCACTAATAAAAGCTTATGTCGCCCCACGACCACTCCGCTCGTCTGGGGAACGTAGTGTGGTGGTCCCCAGACCTTGTACAAGACAATCCAGGCTCTTTTCATGGGTCGTTCCACGTTGGTGGAACGCTCTACCAAGTGTTACAAGAACAGAGTCATCCCTGCCTATCTTCAAGAAGCTCCTGAAGACCCAGCTCTTCTGAGAGCACCTCCTATCCTAGTACTTTCAAACATTCCATTTTAAATATTCTAATAAGGTTTTTCCCAGGATGACCACAGATTCTTTCACGATTATCTCTGGACCTGCTGCGGTGGTCCGGCCTCTTCCCTGCCCTCATCATCACCACTCACTTATCCTCAACCGCCTCCATGTGTCTCCCCCTACTCCCCCCTTCTCCCCCCTCTCCCCCAGTCTCTATCTCTATCGCTCTCTCTTTTTCCCCTTCTCTACCCTCTCTCTTTAACCCCAACTGGTCAAGGCAGACGGCCATCCTCCAGGAGTCTGGGTCTGCTCGAGGTTTCTGCTGTTAAAGGGAAGTTTTTCCTCGCCACTGTCACCAGTCACAAGTGTTTGCTCCTGGAGGATTCTGTTGGGTTTCTGTAAATTGACTTAGAGTCTGGTTTTGACCAACTCTATATATAAAATGTCAAGAGATAACTTTTTTTGTGATCTGGCGCTATATAAATAAAATTTGATTGATTGAGTGATTTAATTGGTTTTCCCCTGTAAGTTGCTTTGGAAAAAAGCGTCTGCCAAATGCGTAAACGTAAACGTAATATGTGTACGTGGTACAGTTGAGTCAGACAGTGAAACTAAAGAAAACTGTCCCCACGGACTCTTGTGATTGAAACTAATGCTCTGACTAAATTTAGCTTGTTGTTTATTTGCTTGGTTTCTTAATTTTCTCAACTCAAACAGGATAAACAGGTTTTTTCCCCCAGTCGGTTTCTCGTGTAGAAGTTGTGGTTCTGACCTGATGTGATGCATGGTAGTCCACATGGACATGAATAATAAAATGGACATCCATGGTCTAACATCCATGCTCCGTGGTATTATTGGATATCTACTATTGGACCTGCATGCACACCCGATCACACAGCTCACATACAGGTGACACAAGAGTGGGACAGAAAACTGCAGCTGTCTATTTCTATCACTGAGCTCATGTTCATACTGTAAACGAACTACTCTGCAGAGCAACTGCAGCCATGCTCAGACCACCTCTTCAAAGTGGTCTCAGCTTGGTTGTTTAGTATGAAAACTGAGTGTGATTCCTAGAGATGGGAATCGTAAAGAATGTAACAATTCCGATTCCATTATCGATATTGCTTATCGATCCAATTCCTTATTGATTCTCTTATCGATTCTCATTGGGTGAGGGAATGAAAGAGTACAAACGGGTGTGTTTGCATTAACTGTCTTTTATATTTCCATCTCTGCACAGAAAATATAACATATACAGTATGTACAAATAATAATAACAGATGACGTCGGGCCTGGTTCGGGGTGGGGGTGGGGGGTGGGGAGTACAGTGAAAGTGAAACTAAAGACGTTTTACTAATTCCTCTATTGCCGTATTTCTACTGCATGGAACCGGTTCCTCTCGGCTCGGCTTGTCTCCCATTGTTGTGCACCTCATTTCCTTTCCCTTCTTACCTTCGGAAACTTGTATTTGAGGAGTTACGACATTTGTTGCCCACACCGGAGCCGGCCCAGCATTCACTCTGCCGCTACATTCACAAGCGCCGCTAAGTAGCGAATCAAATATGTGACATTCCTGTAAATGAATCACATGCTGTGGATGAATGTTTGAGGATATTGGAGGGATTCCACCCTTTTGAAGACATGGAAACTTTGCAAGTGTTCCAAGTAAGTGGACCTGGTGTCGTCTTTTTAGACCGTTTCTGCCTCAACGCCATGTTAGCTCCATTCTGACCAAAACAATGCAGCGTACGTCTGACGTCATCGCGCATGCACAACGAAGGCGGAATCGATAAGCAGAATCGTTAACCAGGCAGGCAAACGATTCCAAGGAATCAAGCTACTGGGAACTGGCTCTCAAAAAGAACCGGTTCTCGATTCCCAACCCTAGCGATTCCTGCTTTCACATATGAACAATGGAACCGAGCCAAAGACTTGTTCTGGAACAACAGCTCCAATCGATCCAGTTGTGGAAACACCCTCAGCCTTTTTCTTTGGTACTTTTCTTGTGGTTTTAAACAATCTCCGATTTTGTTGGTCAAACTTCTTATTTGGAGGAAATCAATCTTGAAGGGTATAGTCACGTGGATTGGTCAGCCAATCAGCACGCGGCAGACCTTCTGTCTCTATCCGCTTGTCCAGGTAGACAGTACAGCGAAACTGTTGCTATCTCCCTGGGGTGCACGGCCATAGTCCACAGGGGTGTGGCGTTCAATGCCCATAAAATAAAACTGAAATGTGTGTGAGAGATGGCAAGTGGAATCACACACTACATGCATTAACTCTATTACACAAAGACATCAAAAAACTCCTAGTCCACTCCTCTCTCACCCATGCTGCTTTCACAAGTTATTTCAATTACACTATCTCTGGAAAAAAAAAAAAAAAAAAAGACAAAAGCATGTCATCTTAAATAAACACAAGTCCAGTCTCTCATAGTTGTTGACCTGTGGGTCATAATATCACCTCCCTCATCAGAAACCACCCAAGGGTGCCTCCTCACAGAAAACACCAGGTCAAGCTCCCCCTATCTCTGCTAAATAGAAATCTCATGGTCTTAGCAACGGCAGATCGTACAAAACTTGCACCTTAGAGACAGTGAGGAAAACACACACACACTGAAAACGCTGTAGTGTAAGAGCACTGACACACTTAAACCGTGACAGATAGAAAACAGGACACCACAAGTTGTAAAAAAAAAAAAAAAAAAAAAAGAAAAAAAAACACATTTGGACACACATACAGACACTAAGAATATGGAAATGGAAATGAGAGGAATCCCAAGTAAAGTTATTTCATTTTTCCCCAAAGACTGACCATAAGATTATTTCTATAAAGCACATACTGGGTTCATACTGGGGTGAAGGGAACTTGAAAAAGTTGTTGTAAATTCACCGACTCCATGAAATAGACAGTTCCTGCATTTGTGAGTTATGTTGTTATGCTATGGAAGATGAAGGAAGATGCTCAAACAGCAGATCAGTCATGAACGCATGAAAATAAGGTGGTAATGAAGACACAGAGTGTTCCTCAGATTTCAGATTTGTATTTCAAATAGACATCAGTGGTTAATCAATATGTTTTTCTGGGCTAATATCAATACCAACTACTTCAAATCTGGGCAAGGCTGTGAGCAGGAAGTCATCCAAGACTGATCCATTTACACCCGATGTCCAGTCCTGGCTGATCAGTCTACCATTTGACTGATTGATTGACTGATTGATATCTTTATTTCTATCGTGTAAATGATAATTTAAAAACAGAAATGCAAATAAATGAGAATAAAGAGAATGTGAATAAAACAAAACAGTAACTTAAAACCGTACCGTCTTAAGCCTCAAAATTTACATGAGCGAAAAGGAGTAGGAAGAAGTATAAACTTATCTAATCCTACCCCTTCAAACCTTTCCACACTTACAGAAAACAACACTGTCCCAAATTTATCAGCCATTTTGAAACATGTACATTTAGTCACTCATCCATATTACAACACATTCACCAACACATTGCAAAATTGATATCCAAATAACAAACAAGTACCTTATGGAGTTTATTTATCAGTGTACCTCTGGAAAATCATTTCTTTGTGCCTCTTTTTAAACACAATCATACTGGTAGGGATGGGAACCGATAAGAATGTAATGATTCCAATTCCATTATCAATTTTGCTTATCAATCTGATTCCTTATCGATTCTCTTATCGATTCTCATTGGGTGAGGGAATAAAAGAGTACAAATGGGTGTGTTTGCATTAACTGTCTTTTATATTTCCATCTCTGCATAGTAAATATAACATATACAGTATGGACAAATAATAATAACAGATGACGCTGGGCCCAGTTTGAGGGGGCACCATACAGTGAAAGTGAAACTTAAGACGCTTTACTAATTCCTCTATTGCCACTCGGCTCGGCTCAGCTCCCATTTTTGTTCACATCATTTCCTTTCCCCTACCTTTAGAAACTTGTATTTGACAGACACGGCCTTTGTTGCCCGCACCGGAACCAGAACTGGGCCCAGATGACCGCCTGGTGTTCACTCTGCCGCTAGATTCACAAGTGCCGTTACGTAGCATATCAAATAAAAACTAGAAAAGCACTCGGAGAGCGCAGACCTCCGCCAAGGCTGATCAGTGCCCCCCCCCCCCGTGGGCCCCCCCACGTCAAGGAGGTTATATTTTTGCCAGGGTTTGTTTGTTTGTTTGTTTGTCTGTCTGTCTGTCTGTCTGTTTGTCTGTCCGTTAGTGTGCAACATAACTCAAAAAGTTATGGACAGATTTGGATGAAATTTTCAGGGTTTGTTGGAAATGGGCCCCCCCGTGAGCCCCCCCACCCCCGATCACCACCAAAATTTAATCATTTCTTCCTTATCCCATTTCCAACAAACCCTGAAAATTTCATCCAAAATCTGTCCATAACTTTTTGAGTTATGTTGCACACTAACGGACAGACAAACAGACAGACAGACAAACAAACAAACAAACAAACAAACAAACTAGAAGCACTCGGAGAGCGCAGACCTCCGCCAAGGCTGATCAGTGGGCCCCCCCGTGGGCCCCCCCACCCCCGATCACCACCAAAATTTAATCATTTCTTCCTTATCCCATTTCCAACAAACCCTGAAAATTTCATCCAAATCTGTCCATAACTTTTTGAGTTATGTTGCACACTAACGGACAGACAAACAAACAAACAAACAAACAAACAAACCCTGGCAAAAACATAACCTCCTTGGCGGAGGTAATAAATTAAAAATAAAAAATAAATAAATAAAAATAAATTCCTGGTGTTGCTGCAGTGTTGTAAAAATAAATAAATAAATAAATAAATAAATAAATAAAATTCTTCTAAATGAATCACATGCTGTGGACAAATGTTTGAGCAGATTGGAGGGATTTCACCGTTTTGAAGAAATGGAAGGTTTTCAAGTGTTACAAGTGACCCTGGTGTCGTCTTTTTGGAACGTTTCTGCCTCAATGCCATGTTGGCTACGTTCTGACCAAAACAATGCACCTGACGTCATCACGCATGCACAACAAAGGCTGAATCGATAAGCAGAAACATTAAGCAGGCAGACAAACGATGCTACTGGGAATCGGTTCTCAAAAAGAACCGGTTCTCAATTCCCTACATACTGGTAATTTGTTTTAGTTCTGCGCTCAATCTGTTCCATTTCAACTTATGCCATAAAAAACAAATCTCCAAAAACACTGTGAAATGGTGAGACTGTTCTCGGATAAATTCCACGGTCAGCTGACTCCGGAAAGTTTCTCTGTGAGTCAAGTGTGTCGTCCGGTTTGATCTTTGACTGAGGTGAGTCCCCAAAGGACATAAATATACTGGGCAGCAGCTGGGTTTATTATCATACTTTACTGAGGACAAAAAAAAAGATGGACTTCAACTGAGAGTCTGAGACAGCGGTCTGCATTCAGCGCTGGGCTCCTACTGTACATCAGCACATAAAACATTTATGAAGCTGGAGAGAGGTGTGTGGGGACTAAAAAGCACTCTGGTGTCCTGGGGTGTTTCTGAACAGTGTGTAACTGTTTCAGACTGGGTGTTTGGCCCCAGTGACTTCAGAAATGATTTCTGTGAAATTGTGGCTCCACTTCAGCGCACTACCTTGACAGACAGGACATTTGACGACAACATAAATTCCAGAAGACTGAACGTCCTGGTCATGAGGTTCTCCTTCACTGTGAAATTCTTCTCTTTGTTTCTCCTCTAATGCCGCTCACGTCTGTTTCTCTTTTCTTTATTCCCTCTATCATGTCATATTGTATAATCTACTGCTTTCATCCCAACACTCTCAACTACATATTTATTTTGTTTAACTGTAATGAGTGACAAGGACTGCCAGGATTAGACAGAGATGACTCATATTTGTTCAGAGTCAAGGTTACATAAAAGCTGAGGGTCCTTGTTTAAAAGTAGTGCTGGGTGATACCACACTTTTATGATTCAACATGGTACTGATTACTTTTTTTGGCATATAAGCTACCATTCGATACCTATACCGACATTTTCAGTGATTTTTTTTTTTTTTTAAATTAACCCTTTCATGCACTAATCATGAGAACCTTGGTTAAGATTTTTCTCGAGTGTTTTTATTCCTCCACAGGCACGAAAAAAACAGATCAAGTTGGGTTTTTTTTTCATGAAGTAACAAAAATGTCCATGCATTTAATTTTTTAAGTAAAGAAACGTGTTTAAAACCCAATATCAGAAATTGATATTAAAACAATGAAATAAAATCTGACATCTCACATCTTAACATATTCTAATGCACAGGTGTCAAACATGCGGCCCGGGGGCCAAATCTGGCCCGCCAAAGGTTCCAGTCAGGCCCCTGGGATGAATTTGTGAAATGCAAAAATTACACTGAAGATATGAATCATTTTAGTTCAGGTTCCACATACAGACCAATTCAATCTGCAGTGGGTCGGATCAGTAAAATACTATCATAACAACCTATAAAGGATCACAACTCCACATTTTTCCCTTTTTAAATGTAAACATTTCCATGTCATTTTACTGTATTTACACTAAAACAAACTAACTTTTCACAACAACATGAATAACCGCAACAAATATGAACATTTTGAAATGTCTGAAGTGTAATTTTAACAACATTCTGCCTGTTATTAAATGTTTTGTACATTTGTTGATCCACTGGGATCTGTACATTGTAATGAACATGTGTAAATGATAAACTGAGACAGAATATTGTTAAAATTGCACTTAGTTTTCTTAAGAAATTTCTGTTTGTTCATGTTATTCACATTGTTTTAAAGGATAGTTGGTAAATGTAAACATTTTCATTGCATTATTTTACTTTTTTCGCTCCAAAACATAGAGGAAAGTTTGGAGTTGACATTATTTATATGTTATTATGTTATTATTTTACTGGTTCGGCCCACTGCAGATCCAATTGGGCTTAATGTGGCCCCTGAACTATAATGAGTTTGACACCCCTGTTCTAATGCTAATTATTACTCTTTTCATGGAGATAATATGCAAAAAAAAAAAAAACAAAAACAACAACAACAACAACAGCTTTTTTTCCCTTACAAACAACAGTTGATTTACACTGAAACATGTTACTGCAGATCAGGTTTATCAAGAACAGCAAAGTTACAGTAATGGTATGAAATACAGTGTATGGGATGGTGCATAAGCGTCCACTGTGTTGGCTGATATGGAACTAAAATAACAAAACCCATGAATATACAAGAGAACAGCTATAGAATAACTGTCCACTGTAGTGACCATTATGCATGAAAGGGTTAAAATGTAACAATTAAAAGACATCTCACAAGTCACATACTGTCCATTTAACTGCTTTAATGTGCATTAACTGTGGGTGGCTATTTTTTTAAGCAAAGAAATAAATTTAGAAAAACATAAATAATAAATAATTAACATAAATATTAATTAAAATTTAAAAATGAAACACAAATAATAACTATAAATCTGAATTAAATAAAAATGTCAAATTAAAACACGTAAATAATAAATGATTAACATATGAATTACACTACCAGTCAAAAGTTTGGACCCACCTGTTTTTTCTTTATTTTCATGACTATTTACATTGTAGATTCTCACTGAAGGCATCAAAACTGTGAATGAACACATATGGAATTATGTAGTTAAAAAAAGTGTGACATAACTCAAAGCATGTTTTATATTTTAGATTCTTCAAAATAGACACATTTTGCTTTTATTACTGCTTTGCACATTCTTGGTATTTTCTGGATGAGCTTCATGAGGTAGTCACCTGAAATGTTTTCCAACAGTCTTGAAGGAGTTTCCAGTGATGCTGAACACTTGTTGGCCATCTGTGGTCCATCTCATGTCATTTAAATGAGAAGGTGAGTCCAAACTTTTGACTGGTAGTGTCGATAAAAATAAAGAAATAATACACAGGAATAAAAAATGACTTTTTTTTTCAACAAGACCTACACATTTCACATTTTTATAACCAAACTAAGTTGGAAAGAATAATATTGACTGCAATTCTGATTGAACTGGGCTAATTTTCAGGTGTTTAAAGGTTGCTGGTGTTGCTGCAGTGTTGTACATTTTTACAACACAGACTACACTTTGCCATGGTTTTGTCCATGGGTGAAACGTAGACCGACACCACACTCCTCTTTCTCTCAGACGTGCTCTCCTTTCACACACGCCTGTTGCCAAGGGAGTAGATTTGATTTTGACATTGGACACAAAAGTGCTCCAAGGCAGCACTCCAGAAAGTTGATATTTTTTTGCATTTGTGATCATAATTTCAAATCATGTGTTATGACCCTGGGTCTTAATTTGTCTATTTATATGTATATGCATATATGCTTTCTGTTTAGTGTGTGTGTTCTCCCCCCGTCCTGTAGGTGTGCTGTGCCCCTTTTGTGTCTGTTTGTTGCAGGAAGCGGATTGGTGGAAGGTGATTGCCCGGCCCCTTTAAAAATGGCCCCGGAGCTTCTGTTCATCCTCCCTCTTGCCTCCTGCCAGCTCCCAACCCTGTGTTCTGTGTGTGACCGTCAGTCTTTGTGGGCTCGTGTGATAATTTGAATGTATATCGTTATAAATAGTTTTTGTAAATTGAACCTTTTTCTGGTAGGGGAGGTCGGCTCTTTTGTTTTCCCGTTTTCTCCTGTTTTTGGTTAGGAAGCTCAGGTTAGTTTTCTGTATTTTATTTCTTGCATTTATTTTGGATTAGGTAAGTTAGTTTGAACCAGGAGAGATTTTGTTTGTTGTTTTAGCCGCTCCCTGCCCTAACCCTTCCTTAGTTGTTGAACGAAATACTAATAATAAATACTGTGAATTTTTAGTTTCGACTGACGTGTGTGTGTGGGAGCTGGGAGGGGACAAAAGTGAGCACATTATGTTCGCCCTGGTGAACCCCTAGGCCGGGGCGTAACGCATGTCGAGCTGATCAAACAAGCAAACAATCATAGTCAGAAAAAAAAATCAGTAATCGACATGTTTATAATGTATACCTGAATATCTAAGGATTTAATTCATTCTGCAATGTTATTCTCATGGTAACATATTCATTATTATTTAACCTCACCTGTGAATTTACAGCCTCTCCTCCTCTTCCTCCTCCCGCCTCTCTACTCTCTGTCACCTGATGTAAATATGTTGATACATGACATATGATCAGATTAGGGATACAGTGATCAGAGTTTGATGGTACAGTAATTGCCTGAGCCAAAAAGGTTTTTAGTTTCAATTATTATATGTAATTTATTCCCCAAAAATATAGATAAAATCACATCTAGAATCACATTTAGAATCTGAGGTTTTATTGTATTTTCCCCACAAATTTTCTTTATGTGTGTTTTTATACAGTTGCTCTCTTCCATAGAAATGCATTAAAATAATAAGTAACTTTTAAAAAGTGTATCTGTTTGGCATTAAATAGTCTTTTATTCAGTATCTGTGTTGAACCACTATAGTTCTATACTCTTGAACTAACTTACACTTTGACTCCTAAAGAAGTGTCTTATGACCAGTTTTCATTTCTTTGACATCCTTTACATCCTAATTACCGAGCACACACGTATGGGCATGCACACAAACAGACACATGTCCAAATGTACATGTAAATGACACCACTGATATTAAAATATGTCTAGCTGACCTGAATCAGACAGAACAAATGCAAACATACTGAAAACTTACGTTAGCGGTCCAACTAGCAGGTTCCTTTTACAAGTAGATGGAGTGACAGCGGGGACGGCCAATCACAGGTACATTAGCGAAACCAAAGAGCCAATCGGGGAGTGTTGCGCCGCATTATGTAATAAATTTCCATTATGTAACAAAAGTTCAAAATGTAATAAGAATGTCATGTCATCTTGTAATAAAGCCGCATTATGTAATAAACTGACACATTTTGTAATAAACTACCTCAATGCATTATGTAGTAATTTTTTTTCGCATTATGTAGTAAGTTATTACAATTTGAGAAATGTATTACAAAATGCACTTGACACATTTTTATTTTCAGGAAAATGTAATGTGCTAAATTAATCTTTAAACTGCGTGGTTAAAGTTCTGATTCCATTACCTGTAGCTCCTGTGACTAATTTCTTCTAAATTGCTCTGAAATTATATTAATTTGGATTGTCATTACATAATGAACCATGTTATTATTTTTTTTTAATAAAAATGTGTCAAGTGCATTTTGTAATAAATTTCTCAAATTGTAATAACTTACTACATAATGTGAAAAAATTTACTATATAATGCGTTGCCGTAGTTTATTACAAAATGCGTCAGTTTTTTACATAATGTGGCTTAATTACAAGATGACGTGACATTCTTATTACATTTTGAACTTTTATTACATAATGGGAATTTATTACATAATGCAGCTCAACAGGGAGCGACATTTACATTAGAGGCAGGACTTCCAGCAGAGACTGACTATTAACCCTTTGCGTGCCAGAATCATTGACTAAACACTACCAACAGCGGTTGGATTGATAGTGAGTACACAGTAGTGGCTGGATATTGGTAGGAACGTGTCCCTAGCATCTGTGGTGGAAAAATTTACTTTTTATATTTTATACTCTTTATATTTTATACTGTTAGTACATCTTCTTTTAATGCTGAGTCATTATTCATTATGTGTGATGTTTACCACTCTGTAACACCCCCAACCCAGGAACGGAGTTCTTGCCTTGAGTTAAAACCCAAACACCTAAATGTCTGAATGTGTAGATAGAGAATGGCGCCTGCACTCCAGATTGGATCCAAGCAAGGTTAGAGTGGAGAGGTCATCATGACCTCTTCACGGAGCAGAGAAGGAGTAGTATGGGGTGGTACGATGTACGTAAGGAATGACATCATAGTTTGAGGGGGTTGGATTTGGTTCTATATAATCTTTAGTTTTCTCTTGTTTAATCAGACTTCACTTACAGAGTTTCTCTGTGACTGACTTCTCAATAAATGCATTTATTTATTTTAACTCTAACTTTCTCTCCTCCTCTTTGTGTGTGGGTTATCAGTTGAACATTTCCATAACACATCCCTACGCAATTCTACGCCCCTGCCTGTTGCTAACAGGCTAAAGACAGCTAACTGGACTAGATCAATTTTATGCTGCCGGGAGTGTCAGTACAAAACCTTGAAGTAAGTTACCCTATAAGATTTAGATGTGACACAGGTACTTTTCTTTCGCATTTATTAATCAATATTGAGACTTTATTAGCGTAATCGATCCTCAGATGAGTAGTGTGTGAGTATCGCTATATCGATACCACAGAATCGATACGCCCACCAATGTGTAAAAGCTTTTCACTTAAATTCCAGCACTGAGGCGTCTTCTACAGTGCTTGAATCAAAGTTATAAAACTTTGTAGACCAGTATGGGAAATTTATTTGGAAATTAAGGAGCCAAGGTTTCTTTTTTTTTTTTTACTTTGGATGTGGGTGCTCCCATAGTTAACATTTCTTGCTAGTGTGAAAAAAAGTTTAAACTTAACTGGTGTTCTCTACTCAAAGACTGATGAAGGAAGCAGTGGTATTAAGTAAGCAGTGGACTGAATGGTGTAAATGGATGGCTTTAGCAAGAAAAAAAAAGGAAAAATTTAATTGAAAATAAAACGTTATATTCTGATTTTGATTGTTTCACAGCGGTTATGTATTAAAAAAAAAAAACAAAAAGAAAAAAAAAAAAACATACAATCCCTGTGCATAAGCCTACACCACTACAAATCTACAGGAATGTCCTTCAGGGAATAAAACATACTTCATCCTTCTGTCTGTCCAACCAACGCATCTGTAATAGACGACAGGATGAACTTCACCCACAGTTTTGTCTCTCAGGCAGAACTTCATCACATTAGCAGCTGTGAGAAGAGCAAAATAAGCCAGAGTCAACCACTCGGTGATACATTAGGGACAACAAAGGTCGCTCTTCTTCTCTTTGCCTCAAACAGGCTAACAGATAGGTAAAGGTTTGTCTTCTTCTGACTTCCACGTTTGTTGGATTGCGACAGAAGTCCTTCCACACCGCCACCTACTGTTTCAGCCCTGTAACACCCATTCATACTTGGGCATGGACTGCAGTACACACACGTGAATGCAACATCTGCAGGAAAGGTGTACGGACTCGGTACGCTGTGTGAAAATGTCCTTAGTGAATTTGCATAATTTCTACATTTGCTAACCATAAACACATAAACACACTACTAGCTTCACCATCACTAGGTGCCAATGCTTCACACACAGTAGAAAAGTATCAAAGACTGGCATCAAACCTCCCAAGTAAAAATAGCAGAGGTAATTACAGTAATTCTTATGTCTTCACAAGGGTTCGCAAGAGTGGTCTGATGAAAACACTGCTTTCCATAGTTGTTGGCCAAGCAGCCTTGTCTGTAATTCAAACAAGAGCTTGTAAGACACATGAAATAAAGGAGAGAAAAGTGAGAGAAGAAACGAAAAAAAATAAAGGCACTCCTGCTGTGGAGGACATTTTTTTTCAGTGAGAGAAAGGACCACTCTCTTCAGGCTTGGTGGTGCCCCCAGTTGTGCTTGTGTTTAGTTGTGGGAACAGACCACTTGGTGGCAGGTCTTGAATAGGGGGCCTTCACCCCTCGGCGTTCCATAAGTGGGCCTGCCAGCAAACAGGCTTTGGTCCATTTCTTTCTCCTCTTCGCACTCATCTTATTATGTTTTTCTCTCATAGACACACTTATGACAGTATTTCTATCTTTGTCTGTCGCCCTCTTTGTTTTTTGTTCCTTTTTTTTTTTCACTCTCCCCATTTCTGCTGTAAACTCAGTCAGAAGAGGAGGTAAAAGACAAGAGGAAAGCTGATGCATGTATTCTTGCATGTAATAATTAGTCATCTTTTCAACAGCTCTTCACAGAGGCTGGCATTTCTATTGTGGAAGGTTGGACTCGATCTCTTGGAGCTGCCCTGGAGGGTTGGCCCAGATTCCTCTGTTTGTCCTCCTCATGGGGGGGCTTACTACTCACCCTGGTGGTCCAAACAAGTGACACAGACCAGGTCTATTAACTACAGTGATTTAAGTGCCTGATGAGGGCTGATTTATCTCCGCCTATAGAGATGTGGGGCCCTTGGGTTCGCCCATCAGTCCACCTCCTCCAATAAAGTGAAGAGGGGTGACGGAGGAGGGTAGGAGGTGGGGGTCTGGGCAGCACCCATTAATGAACAATAGGCCTTGCCATGCAAGGGAACAATAAAAGATGAACATAAAATACGTTTATATGTGTGCAAGGGGAAACAAAGAGATGTTTGTGTCTGTGCACCTGCAAGTTTTTGCACAAAATCAGCTCCCTTGAACCCCTCGTAAACCCTCTACCCAAATAACAAAACCAGTGGTTAAAAAATCAAATTGAAGAAGATTTGAAAACCCATTTGAAGATATAATGTAGGCCGACCGAATCTGCTCCTTATCAGAGCAGAAGCATGAGTCTTGTTTTTCAAAAGCTCTGTTCAAACAGAAAATCATTAATGAGCCAGAAGGGTCTAAGTGGAATAAATAAATGAACAGTTCTGAAGCTCCAACTGCTTGATCAGATCATTACATTATATTGAGAGTAGGCTTATCTGACAATAGGAGAGACAAAAGGACATATTAAAATGACATGCATAGATGTATTCTTAATGTTTTGATATAAATTTGCTATACTCTTAATCAAAAAAGTTATGTACATGCTGCTGCACAAGAACACTGTGTCCTGTTGTTTATCATTAATTAGTACAGCAAGGATAATTACAGCATCATTAAAGCCTTATAGGCTTTAATGTATACCTGTCAGCTCTTAATATTAAACGCATAATATCACAATTTAGCTACAGCAGTCATGCCGAATATAATCTGTGTCACTCCCTCCCCCCGTTGCTCTTTATACTCTCCACACCAGGAGGTGCAATGTGCTGCAAGAACCTGTCATAGCTACATCCACAGGCATTAATAATGACTTCACTCCATGTATATTGCAGGTTTCATGAAGTGTGTTTTGAGTGCTGAACCTCCCCGTCATTTGTGGCATGATACTGAAAAATACAGAACCTGGGATCAGCCATGTTGGAACATTAGGATAAGGAATAAACTAAATGCTCCATAACTCTCTGGGATCAGGCTTTAGGACAAATGATACTAAAATACAGCTATTATCTTACATATAATAAATGAAGAGACTAAAGGTCAGCAATACCCCCCCCTCCCCACCCTTCTTTGTGAAATGTGACAAAAGCTATTAAAAAAAAAATAATAATAAATAAATAAAACATGTTAAAGCCAGTATTTGGTTAGTCAGTCAGTGCTTTCTGGTTAAGGGGATTATGACTGGTTCACACTCAGACAGAATGGGATTTCTTTTTATAAAATGTAAAAAAAAAAAAAAGAAAAGAAAAAGGAAGACACAGTCCACTCTGAGTCACTACAGACACATGACTATGAAAACAAAAACATAACAGTTATTATTTGCAGGTGACTAAACACTAATGAAAACACAACCTTTAGGTCTTCTTAAAGGAATTTATCAAAGCTGCTGGAGCTGAAATTAGGAGAAAAACACCAAGAATTAGGATGTACACACCTTCTTTCTGCTGATATCGCCACTTGGTCCAAAACGAAGGCTCAGAATAAATGTAGATCCCCTGATGTCTTTTCATGCTGTCATGGAAAAGTAAAGCCAGTTTTTCAAACGTCTATGTTGAGACACATACTTGAGCAGGAAGTCATGTCCAGGTTACATCTGACAGAATCTGACGAGTGATCTGTAGTTAACACAGTTAATCACACATTTGACCCTCTACTTGAAAACATAGGAAAGGAGTGGATGCAGTAGCCTTATTTCCTCTCAGACCACTTGAGTTACAACATACTTGAACATAATCATGGAGAAAAAGCACTGCACCTCTCATATCTAACCCCTGTTTCCATCAGATCCAGCTGCGTCGTGTTCCTCCAGTGCCACGGCCTCCAGATCAGACCACTCTACACAGTACTCATGTTTCCACCAGATTCAGAACCAAGGTTACAATTAGGGATGTAACGATATGAAAATTTCATATCACGGTTATGGTGACCAAAATTATCACGGTTATCATTATTATCACGGTATTGTTGAAATTGTGCTCAGTGTTCAAAAAGTACTAAAACACACACTGAAATAATTTAACCAAGTTGTATTTTGAAAAAAAAAACAACAACAAAAAAAGCCAAATAAAATAGGTACTATGAACCTTCTGAGCCTATTTTGTCCGTTTTTCAGTCGTCTGTTTCTAGATGGTTTCAGATGAATCAACTCTCTCTCTCAATACTCAAAAATCTAATTTTATAACAAAAATATGTATAACAGTGAAACCAACAAAATATTCATTGATAACTTTGAAATAACCCAGGTTTCTTACATTAAATTCTTAGGTGCTATTGTAGATGAAAAATTGAGTTGGAAATCCCATATTGATCTTGTTTGTAAAAAAAATCATAAAGTCAATTGTCATTTTGAGCAGAGTCTGTTCACTGATAAATCATTCCTGTTTCTTGACTTTTTATTATTGCTTAAATTATCCTTACATTATTTACTGCAATACTGTTTCGGTGGCAAGCTGTCCCACTTATCTCAATAAGATTTTCCCAATTCAAAAGAAATTTTTAAGAATGATCAGCTTTTCTAAGAGACTCGACTCATCTGCTCCTGTTTTCAAAAAATTCATACTTCTCTGTTTTTGATGTGAACGTTTACCAGACCTGTGTCCTCATGTACAAATATGTTCACTTAACTCATGTCCTTCCCACTTTTTTAATTTTTTTATGTTGTCTTCTGTTATTCACAATTATCCTACATGATATTCAAGCAAATTTTATCTTCCGTACTGCCGAACTTCTGTCTGTCAGTATTCTCTAAATCAGGGGTGTCAAACTCATTTTGGTTAAGGGGCCATATTTAGCCCAATTTGATCTCAAGTGGGCCAGACCAGTAAAATAATGACTTAATAACCTATAAATAATGACAAATCCAAGTTTTTCATTTTGTTTTAGGACCAAAAAAAACCCAATTAAATAATGAAACTATTTACATTTTAGAAAAAAGATGTGAATAACCTGAAAAAATAGACATTTCATTAGAAAAATTAGTGCTATTTTAACAATATTATGCCTCGACATTATTTATACATGTACATTACACACAATGTTACATAAACATTTGGTAACGGGCATAATATTGTTAAAATTTTGGAGTTTGGAATTAAAATTTGAACAATTTCTACAATATTACTTCTCTTATTATTAACACAACTACAGATTACAGTGGATCTATAAATGCACAAAACACTTAGTAACAGGCAGAATGTTGTTAAAATTGCACATTTCAGGTTGTTCATCTTTGTTTTTATTTATGTGTTTATTTGCATTTTATTATGAAAGAATAGTTTTGCAAATGAAAATATTTTCAAAGTGTAATGTTATTTTTTTCACTTAAATTTTTTCCACAAAGGAAATCTGCAGTTGTCATTATTTATGGGTTATGTTGTTATCTTTACTTGAGATCACATTGGTCTGTATGTGGAACCTGAACTAAAATGATTTTGACGACCTTGACTGTTCAGGGTAATTTTTGCGCTTTCATCCATGCATGTTTGACACCTGTGCTCTAAATTATCGTGGATCACATCTTTGGAATAATCTACGACCTGAACTTCAATCAACATCTTCTTTATCATTATTTAAAAAGCCTCTGAAAAGGACTGTAATATACGAAAAAATGTAAGGCTGTATATAATTTGATTTGTGTTTGATGATTTGTCATTTAATTTGTATTTCTATTGTTTTTATTTCAAATAATTATTTCAGTTATATCATATTTTTAATTCTTTTTTTTTCTTCTTCTTTCTGTGTATTGTTTATTTCCAGGGAGGTATTCACATAAGCCTTTTCTGCTTCTATCCTCTCCAGCACAATGATGTTACTTGTTTGAATTTGTTTTTTCTCTTGCTGTTTATGATGTGCAAATAAAAAAATAAAAAAATAAATAAATACATTAAAATATTCCTGAAAAAGAATTATTAGGATGAATATATTATTAACAACGTAAACATAACCACAAATATTTAACCCATGTCTGTCAGAACTCCACTTAACTGTGCTGCAGGTCAGTATTATAAACATTTAAGAGACAAAAAGATACCACTGCTTTATCTGTGGTTGAAGCACAAAAAACAAGTACAACTGACCAAATGAGGAGATCAGACAGACACAATTTACCACTTTTGAAACACTCCCAGTGTGAAGTGAAGACCTGCAGAGAGCGGAGATAGACCATGTCAGAGCTATGACGCACAGCAGCTACTCTCAATGAAAATCAAGGCTTGAAGGCTTCAAAAACATGTCTTTCTAAAAGCCTATAAAATATTCTAAGGATTTTACACCTATGCTATGTAATATAATAGAAGGCAACACATGCAAGGATTTGGTTTGTAGCTTACCGGCTGACAGACCGTGAGCTATTGTCGTCAGTGACGTGCAGTGGGGTTCATGGCTGGGGAGGCACTGACTCTTTCAGAGCCAGATCTACAAATATATGGTGGCCTGAGAAACTGGAATAGAGAGAGTGAGCAAAAGGAATGGCCTGGGTGTATGGGCTCTGCATCAAGTCAGCATGGGTAGACTGGCAGGAACTCAACAGGAAACCTTCAAAAAGAGCCATTTCAAACTAACAACTAGAAGCACTCGGAGAGCGCAGACCTCCGCCAAGGTTGATCAGTGCCCCCCCCCCCCCCCCCCCCCCCCCCGTGGGCCCCCCCACCCCCGATCACCACCAAAATTTAATCATTTCTTCCTTATCCCATTTCCAACAAACCCTGAAAATTTCATCCAAATCTGTCCATAACTTTTTGAGTTATGTTGCACACTAACGGACAGACAAACAAACAAACAGACAGACAAACAAACAAACAAACCCTGGCAAAAACATAACCTCCTTGGCGGAGGTAATAAAAAAAAGTTTATGGTCTTACCTTTATTTGTACATGAAATCCATCCATTCTCAGTTCAGAAATGTAATCCTCCATTTCTGATGAGGTGAATTAAAGTGTATAAAAAAGACCGAAGAAGATTATAAGCACATGAATCTGTGGACTCGCAGGCGCCATCTATCATGAGGCAGGGGAACTGTTTGCCTCCCCTAGTGACTTTTTCACTGTAGTTTTATGATTAATCTGCGAGCCTAAACACATTACAGAAATACATTCCATACGTTATGCAGATTATGGAAGGATAGAGCATATAATCAGAGTGTTTGAAAGCATTTTAACTGTGATATACAGAGGGACAGCGACACAATATTTTCATCAGGTACCAGCAGAGTTCATGAGGGGAGTAGACAGTTCTCCTGGAGGCACAGCACAGCGCTGCCTCACAACGCATCTCCTCCCTGTATTTGAACGGAGCATGCAGAAATTCTGCTATTCTAATTGACAAAAAAAAAATAAATAATAATAACAATATTGGATTCGAACGGAAAATGAGTTTATAGGACATACCAGCTGACAACTATCAACATTTATTATATTTTATAGTCAAGTTTTGTTTCTTTTCAAGATTGACAAGGGAGGCTCTGTCTCCTCTGACTGCACGTCACTGATTGTCGTCATGTGGCCTCCGTTGGCGGCGGCGTCTGTCGTCCGTTACAAAAATTTCAATCGTCTTCTTCTCTGAAACTACAATTCCGATTGTCTTCAAATTTGGTATACAGCTTCTTTATGATGATTTCAACAAAAGTTAGTGAAATTATTTGGATCCGGATCTGATTCTGGATTTGGTGCGACTTTGAAAAATTTCCCCATCATAACAGATAGGAAGTGGATCGATGCAATAACTCAGTAAATATAAATGATATTCAGTGTAAATTTCTACAGTCCAGCCCTGATGGGGAGATGACCAAAACACAATGTCCACATGCTGATCAGGATCTTCTTCTGGATCCGGGAACTTACGGAAAATTTAACATGGGCTCTTATGGGGAAAAAATTTCAATCGTCTTCTTCTCCGAAACTACAATTCCGATTGTCTTCAAACTTGGTATACAGCTTCTGTATGATGATGTCAACAAAAGTTAGTGAAATTATTTCAATCTGGATCTGATTCTGGATTTGGTGTGACTTTGAAAATTTTTCCCATTATAACAGATAGGAAGTGGATTGATCCAATAAATCAGTAAGTATCAATGATATCAAGTTGGAATTTGAATTTTTTTACAGATCTGATTGGAATATGACCAAAACATGGGCTATTTCTGTAATAGAATAAATACACAGAACTGGGTGATGATAAATGGCATCTGGATACATTTCCCAAAGCTTTTCATTTGGCCGGTAAGCTACAGGGCCATTGGTCCTATTTTTCAGTTTTGTGATACATTGTAATATGACGTACTTGCCTTAATGTTGCACACCTATTTGGTCAGATATGTTAAAAGTAAGATATTCTACTGTGTAAAATCAAAAGTGCATACACACGCTAGAAAGTGCATTTTTCTGAATTGGATAAGGATAAAGGTCCATCTAAGGCTCAGTTTAGTTTATTAGTTTGCTCCCCATTAGCCACTGCACACCACCACAGCTACTCTTCCTGGGGTCATTAACAACATAAAAACAAAGCACCGCAATTTCCCACAACTCGCTCAACAAACAGGATGTACATACACACAACACAACAACACAAAAACCAAAATTCAACAAGTACACAATGCAAAACAATTACAGTAACAATAATAATACCAACAACAACAAGAGAAAAAAAGAATAAATAAATAAATAAACACAAAAAAACAGCTCCACAACAAACAAAAGAAAAACACATCATCTAGATCAGGGGTGTCACACTCATTTTAGTTCAGGGGCCACATTCAGCTAAATTTGATCTGAAGTGGGCCGAACCAGTAAAACAATAACATAATAATATATAAATAATGTAAACTCCAAACTTTTCTCTACGTTTTAGAGCGAAAAAAACGTAAATTTACATTGTGAAAAGGTTTACATCTTCAAATTATCTTTTCAAAAGATGTGAATAACATGAACAAACTGAAAAAATAAGTGTAATTTTGACAATATTATGCTTCAGTTTATCATTTACACATGAACATTATAACTTCCAAATCACAGTGGATCTACAAACACACAAAACATTTAAAATAACAGGCAGAATCTTGTTAAAATTGTACTTTCTTCTCTTAAGACATTTCAGGTTGTTCATATTTGTTCAGGTTATTCACATTTTTTTTTCGAAATTATACTTTGTTTTAGTGTAAATACATGAAAATATTTACATTTACAAAGAGAAAAATTTGAAATTGTTATTATTTATATGTTATTATGGTTGTATTTTACTATTCCTGCCCGCTTGAGGTTGAGTCGTTCTGAATGTGGAACCTGAACTAAAAGGATTGTTAATATCTTAGTGTAATTTTTGCATTTCACAAATTCATCCCAAGGGCCGGACTGGACCCTTTGGAGGGCCGGATTTGGCCCCCGGGCCGCATGTTTGACACCTGTGATCTAGATGATGTCACTACAGGATGTGCAATAGCTCAATTATTCTTGGGTAAATATGAAAATTTCATTTCATTTATTTCGTTCATGGTTGTGCATTTCATCAGCAGACATTCCGTAATCATGACGTGAACAAACATATACACATCCATGCTCGAAAAGGAGCAGGATGAAGAAAATCTTATATTTCCTGCCCCCTTCTAAACAAAAAATAGCCTTAATGGTTAACGATACACAACTAGCTATAAAATCATACTGTATAAAGTCAGACAAACCAAACAAAATACATCCAAAGATAATACAAAATGAATAAAAAATCAAGTGCAAAACTACATGTCCAGGAAGCACAAAAGAAACAAAACACAGGTAAATATATATCTGATGAAATGAAGCAAAACAATTACAATACCAGATCAAAATAAGCTAATAAATATATCACAAGATGCAAAACAAATACGAAGCAAAATGTAAAAACTTATAACTGTTCATTGTTCTTTCTTTATACACTTTTTTCTGTAGGAAATTCTCAACCTTTGAGAAAAACTAACGGCTTGAATTTCTGAAATTAAAAATTGTGGCAGTGTATTCCATGCCACCATTGCCCTATATTGCACACTTAACTGTATTTGATTCGTTCTACAGGCAGGCAACAGAAAAATATTGATGGACGTCACAGAAGAAAGTCAGTTTACTGCAAAGGAGTTCTGTTTTTGTAATTATAGCATTTCTAATTAAATTTAACCACAGAGTATCTAATTCTACCTTTTACATGTAACCAGGCAAAGAAAAACACTTGAATATGTTGCACTGGACTATCGCATGTGAAAAACTACACAGCAAAGATGATGTTTTTCATAAAACATGGGAACCTTTCCTGTCATATGTTGGTTTGACTATTTCCACCATTCTCACAAGAGGGTTTGTATCATAGCTCCGAGTGCTCTTTCCCACAAATGACACCCTGCCATTTGGTTGATGTGTTGGTGTTTCTATGTACCTCTCTCTGATCCTGAGGATGTATCATGCATGCAGTGTACCCTCACTTCATTTTACTTCACGGGTATGTTTCCTGAATCTCTCTCGCCTGTATAAAGCCGAATTTCAATGTGTGAACCAAATGTACGTTTGTTTGTTTTGTCATAAAATGTATCTCTTGAAAATTTAATAAACATATATATACACAACAAACAAAAAGTTAAAGATTTTTTTTATTTTTTTTTTGGTCATTTTTGCTATTTGTAAATAAAACTATGTCTGGTCATTAAAAAAATGTGTTTCAATTCAATTCACACACAAAAAATTAAAAAGCGCTGTGCAAGAATCCCAACTGAAAAAAAAAATAGCCCCAAAATTTTAAATATCCTTAACTTTTTGTTTGTATTATATATATATAGCTGCAGCATTCAGGCTCCACAATAAGAACTGCTCCAAAAAAAAATGTCTTTTTTGAAAATTGATTTACTTCGAATATGGACATGATACAAGCTTCCTGATTGCTACTAACTGACTTCTTTGCACAACATAATATAGAAATGAAAATTCAAGGAAGCAAAAAATAATAATACGCACAAACGAAAAAGAAAAAAAGAGTCTCTTTGTGGGAGGAATAAAGGCATATCTTATTTTATCTTATCTTACCTTATCTTACTTTTTCATGAAGTGCATACACATGTGGGTAGTCACTATGTCTAACTAGACTTGGGTCAGGTTGGATGGAATTATATTGGATGTCACCTCAAACCATCTCTAAACAAGACTGCCTGCCCTGAGCAGAGCTGAAGGGAGAGTGGGAGAAACGTCAATCAAGCTCAGTCAGAAAATGTCTTGTCAAGTGAAATTATTCTGTTACTTGGGCCTGATTTTCATGTCAGGTGGGACCTTTAAATCCTATTCGTGTTTTTCACTGGTGATATGGTTTTAAAAAGGTGTCCAAACATTCAAAAATGTAAAAAAAAAAATGTACAAAGAAATGGTTTTGTCACAATATCTGGGTCAAGGAAGGGTGTGATCGTACTTGGATTGTCAGGTTGTTGTGTTGTATGGTGTGTGTGTGTATACATGGGTGTGTGGATGTAGATATAAATTGGTGTGTATGTATATGTGCATGTGACTGCACTGTAATACCGGGTAAGTTGAGTTTACTTAAAAAATTTAAGTAAACCGGTTACCTTCAAAAATGTAAGTAATGAGTAATGAAAACTTGAGTATTAAACTTTAAATGCTTGATTTGAAAGGAAATGCTATTTTAAGTACAACACACTAAACACCAAGTTAATTTAACTTAAAATTTGTTGCAATGTCAATTGCTTCAGATAATCACTAACTTAATATCATCAGTGCATTGGACTCATTCCAAGTTGATTTAAATTAAAATCTTCAGCTATATAAATTGCTTTATGAACTTATTCATCGCAATATATTGCAGTGTGAATGGAAGTTAAGCAGGAAGATAACTCAGTGTAATTTATCAGTACAGGAAGTGCTTTTATGTTGGCGAGGCATTAAGATTTTCATTAAACAAGACCTATCCTAGATGAACAGGATATCCATTGTTCTTCCTATGGCTCTGACTCATGGTGCAGCTCTACAAAAATACAAAAACAAACACAAAAAGGCCAATAAACACTGCTATACACACATTAAGTCCAAATTAATACTAACACTACAACCTCGCTGAACCCCTGCACAGAAAAAGAACACATTTTCAACAACATGCCCAATACCCACAATGCAATGCGGAGATAAAAAGGTGTGGTCATGACTAAAACTTAGTGATTTAAATCCATTCAACTTAAACTTTTTCGTACTTTTGACTATGTCTACAAATTAGTAGAATATACTTAACATTTTATAGTAATGTAATAAAACTTAAATCATTTAAGTACATTGTAATTAAAGCATTTTAGTAAATACAAAGTCCGGGCTTACAGTGTGTATATGTATGGGTGTACAGGTTTGTAGGGGCGTGTTTATAGACAATCATAATCTTATGTTGCATAACGTGATTAGGCCAGTGTTTTTCAGCCTTGGGGTCAGGCCCCCATCTGGGGTCACCCGGAATTCAAATGGTGTCACCTGAAATTTCTAGCAATTGATAGAAAAAAAAACCCAAAAAAAAACTTACTAATAAAAAATATATGATGAGTAGAGAGAAACAATTTCAATACATAAAAGACATGACAAACTCTGAAGCTGAATCAGACACTGCTTATCAACAATGACTTTGCAACTGGAAGAATAACTAATTTGACCTAAATCTTGGACATTGATTTCAAATCTAAGATCAGAATTGCACCCCCATGTTATTTGTTGTTTCTGTTATTTGTGCTAACTCAGTGTTTTTCAACCTTGGGGTCGGGACCCCACGTGGGGTCACCTGGAATTCAAATGGGGTCATCTGAAATTTCTAGTAATTGAAAAAAATTTAATTACAATAAAAAAAAACAAAAAAACTTAATAATAAAAATATATGGTGAGTTGACATGACAAACTGTGAAGCTGAAACTGAAGCACTGCGGTTCTGTTTATCTGTCAAATGTTCATTGTGGTCAGTTTCAGATGCTGCAGCTCTTTCATAATTCATAGTTTGAGTTCTTGTTTGTTCAGTATTAATTGTCAGCCTTGTAAATCCAAGCTGGACTGACTGTACATATCCTGACCAAAGAAAATAAAATTCTCACTTTGTGCAGTAATCTACACCTGGATTTACTGCCTCCGTCCATAATAATATACATTATATAGACTAAATGTCGTCTGAAATTAATGTTTATTTGCAACATAGAATAGCAAACTATTACATGATCAAAAACAAATTAATTTTAGCAAAAAATGTCTCTGTTTTGAATGTCTGGGGTCGCCAGAAGTTTGTGATGTTAACCCTTTCATGCATAAGTCACTCCAGTGGACAGTTCTTCTCCAGCTGTTCTCTTGTATATTAACCCTTTCATGCATTAATTATGAGAAGCTTAATCAAGATTTTTTTTCCTTGGTGTTTTTAATTCCTCTTTAGACATGAAAAAACAAACAAACAATGTGATTGAATTTCTTTATGAACCTATTTTTCATGGCGTTACAAAAATATCCTCTAAGCTGGACACCATGCGTTTAATTTTAGAAGCAAAGAAACATATATTTACTGATATACTACATAAAAACTATGAAATAAAAACATTAATACTGCTAATCTGATGTTTTCTCACATTTTAACATACCTGCATGGAGATAATTTGCCAAAAAAAACAACTTTTTTGTTAAAAAAAAAGAAAAAAGGTTAATTACAGTCTAATAACAATTAGAATTTTCTTACACTCAAACATGTTTCTGCAGATCAGGTTTATCTAGAACAGCAAATTTACAGTAATGGTGTGAATTACAGTGTATGGGATGATACATAAGTGTCCACTGTGTTGGCTGATATAGAAATAAACCGACAAAATCCATAAATATACAAGAGAACAACACCTTTGAACAGCTGTCCACTGTAGTGACCACTATGCATGAAAGGGTTAATGGGTTTAGTTGTTTTAGTTCCATATCAGCCAACACAGTGGACACTTGCGCATCATCTCATATCCTGACATTCATACCATTACTATAACTTCGCTGTTCTTGATAAACCTGATCTGCACTAACATGTTTGAGTGTAAATCAATTGTTATTTGTTAGACGAGAAGGTTTTTTTTTTTGCACATTATCTCGATGAAGTGAGGAATTAATAGCATTAGAATATGTTAAAATGTGAGACGACATCAGATTAGCAGCATTAAACATGTTTTTATTTCATTGTTTTCATATCCCTCTCTGATATTGGGTTTTAAACACGTTTCTTTTCTTCAAAAATTAAATGCATGGATATTTTTGTAACTCCACAGGAAAAAAAAACAACTCGATCACATTGTTTTTTTCATGCCTAAGGAGGAATAAAAACACTGCAGAAAAAAATCTTGACTAAGGTTCTCACAATTAATGCATGAAAGGGTTAAAATGGGGTCACGAGCCAAAAAAGGTTGGAAACCACTGAATTAGGACCAACAGTCTGAGGACTGGAATCAGGGAAGGGACTGGATAAGCAGTGCCTTCTTCCCTCTCCCTTTCAGGCACAACAGTTGTTCCTTTTTCTATTATTCTATTTTTTTTTTTTTTCTGGTCTTGTTTTATTTTTTTCCCTATGTTTTGTTTTATGTTTGTGTCTGAAATAAACTAAACTAAAAAGGGCTGTACGTTGTATTTCTACTTTCAAATATTAAAAAAAAAAAAACTCTAAAGAATCATTAGAGTGTTTTGAAAAAAGAGCTCTGAAGTTATACCAGTTTATTGGATTGTAAAGAAGTGCACTGAATGTATTTACACTGACAATCCAGTGGGTCTTATATATGACAAAAAAGGAAACTTCTTATGTTGTCCAAAAAGAAATGCTAGCCTTGTGGATTTTTTTTTTTTTGTCTTGTTTAATTTTTTTCCCTGTGTTTTGTATTATGTTTGTGTCTGAAATAAACTAAACTAAAAAGGGCTATATGTTGTATTTCTACTTTCAGGTATTAAAAAAAATAATAATAATAACCCTAAAGAATCATTAGAGTGTTTTGAATAAAGAGCTCTGAAGTTATACCAGTTTATTGGATTGTAAAGAAGTGCACTGAATGTATTTACACTGACAATCCAGTGGGTCTTATATGACAAAAAAGGAAACTTCTTATGTTGTCCAGAAAGAAATGCTAGCCTTGTGGATTTTTTTTTTTTTTTTTTTTAGATCATTTTGTGTGAAAATTTTCATTTTGGAGAGTTTATTTTGGAAAAAAAAAGTCTCTATATACCTGAATGAGCAAGATGCACTGGGAAAAAACAAAACATTTACATTTATGCATTTGGCAGATGCTTTTTTCCAAAGCCACTTACAGGGGAAAAACCAAAATAAAAGAATAAAATACATTAAATACATTAAAGACATAAAGCAGCTGCACAATTAAAAACAGTGTCGTAGAGAAGAATAAAAAAGCAAAATGATAGACTAAAATACAAGAATAAATTAAGAAGACATAAAAAAAAAAACAGCTGAGAAACTCACTGAATCAAATAGTGAGATGGTCCAGTCACCTGATTGGTGAGTCCCATTCTTGTCCCGCCTCCCTGTACACTAAACAGGTCCAGAGGATGGCTTCATCAGTTCTTAACAATGACTTCCATCCTTTATGAGGTGAATTTCAGCTCCTTTCCTCTGGACGGAGGTTCTTAGTCCCAAGGTGCAGGACACAGCGTTATAAAACCAGCTTTGTTCCTGTCGCTGTCACTAAGCTGAATAAGAAATAGTGACATTGCACTTTACTAACTTATTTAGTTATTCATTCCATTTCTTTGCTCTATTTATTATTATTGTGACTTCAATTTTTTATTTTTTTAATTGTATGTTCTTATTCTGGTTTTTATCCCGAATTGTTTTTATCTTTTCTGGTTTTTATTGTGTTTTATTGCATCTTGTTTTTATTTATTTGATCTTACCTGTTTTATTTACTTATCCATGCTGCTATACCGATGAATGGTGGAACACTGAGCACTTTTTGTTTTTGTTTTTGTCCTGTCTTTTTGTCCTGTCTGTAAGCGTGGTCAAGTGCCTGTCTTGCATGTTTAACCCTTCGATATCCAGGTGCGCCTTTTAGGCACACTTTGAACTTCATTTTAAAAAACTTCATATTATTTTTCATAATTTAAATAAGGTTAGAATTCAAAAGTTGTTCATTTTTGCATGATCTTTAAAATTCTGGCCACCAACTAAAATGTGCACATTGTAAACAAAAGAAAATTACCAGACTAGCATCTGTCTGCCAAGTGTGCCTAAAACGCACTATTTCTTCCATTTGATATGTATGATTAGGGCTGACCTTGATTTACAAAAATAAAATCAAATTAGAGCAGAAAAATAAATCAATATATAATGTTTAATAGTTTGAGTTATAGGTGTGCATTTTACGCACACTTGGTGACAGATGCTAGTATTTTTGAACATTTGACCTAGCGCCAAAAATAATAATGCAAATTAACCAATGTTGGAGTTAATCATTGACATATGCCAGGCTGCAAAAATCAAATAATATGTGATCCACTTTTTCTGTAGTATATTGAAAAAAACAATTTTTTTTTTGTTTTTTGCATCCAAAAAAATGGTTTGTTTACATTACAAACACGGCATTTAAAGGGTTAATAAATGTGACAATTATTGAGTATTTGGTATTTTTATTTACAGCTCAAGTTGATGAAACAGAAAAAAAGTGTAAAAGAATTAAAAACAAACTGTATGAAAAATTTTTTGACATCATTCTACAAGTGTGCGAAAAAGGCACACTTGGTGCTTAGTAAGGGCCTTGCAGGACGGGATACAGGAGGGTTAATGTATGTGTTGTTATAATGCCAAGGCAACCACCTAGACTACAAAACAAATCTACCTATGGGTATAAATAAAGTAACCTTGACCTTGTACAATTAAAAACAGTGAAATAAAAATAGCAGGTAAAATAACAGAAATAAACAGGAAACAATGAGAAGACAGACAACACTGAGTTTATACAACTGTAAATGTACAATAGTCACAATAGTACACTGTACAGGGTGGGGAAGCAAAATTGACATTATTTTGAGGCAGGGATTGAAAGACAGTGTATGACCAATTAGTTTATTGAAAGTCATGAGAATTTATTTGCCACAAGAAAATGTACATAATAGAAAATGTTTTTATTCTATGTGTCCTCCTTTCTCAATAACTGCCTTCACACGCTTCCTGAAACTTGCGCAAGTGTTCCTCAAATATTCGGGTGACAACTTCTCCCATTCTTCTTTAATAGTATCTTCCAGACTTTCTGGTAATAGTTTTGCTCATAGTCATTCTCTTCTTTCCATTATAAACAGTCTTTATGGACACTCCAACTATTTTTGAAATCTCCTTTGGTGTGACGAGTGCATTCAGCAAATCACACACTGTTTGACGTTTGCTTTCCTGATTACTCATATGGGCAAAAGTTTGTGAAAAGGTATGGATAATAGTGTTAGGTATGATTATGACATCAATATATGTTTGGTTTCAAAACAATTGACGTAGTGTCTGCTGAGAAAAAACAACTAAATGTTCATTGTAAATTTTGCTTCCCCACCCTGTATACATTCAATACAATATGTGCTTATGGACTGTTTATTCACCACTCGTCAGTGTTTACATGGGGGTTAAAATAAAGTTTTACAACACAACAGGGGCGATAAGTGAGCCGCTACTTAACTCCGGAGTAAGATAAAAGAAAGACGGTCATAAAGGGCTTTTATTTCGTCCTCCCAAAGTACCATCTAGTCTGATAGCATAACTCCATTCCAGTCATCTCAAGTGAGTATTTAAAGACCCCTATTCCAAAACAACGTCTTGTACATGTTTTTGTGAGGTTAGTGAGGGGTATTGTGTTGTTGTGAGGTGTGTTTTTTTCCCCTGTGACGGTGCTGAGTGATAGCCTGCCAGGAGAAACACGAAGAAAAGCTGATGACCCCTGTTACAGGCTTAAGTGAGGAAGCTCCTCAAAGGTTGGACAAGTAGCAGGGTGAGAGAAGAGGCATTCAAGGAACAACGGACTGAGGAGGGGGGAGGGAAGTAGACGAGGCTAAAGAGCAAAAGAGGGAGCCGTGTAAAGACCAAGGAAGAAAAACAGGGGAAGGAGGTCTGACTCAAAGACAAATGAAGACAGGGAGTGAAAAACCCACAGCAGGTGTGGCTTTTACTACATGGACGCACACATTATCTCAAGGGAACTAATGGGGAGATGTTTGGGGTGGGTTAACCAGGGCTCATCAGTATTCTGGCCCTGTTCGGTGAAACGCATGCGGGTGGTTATGTCTGTAAGAGGAGTCTGAGCCAACCAGCTGCTGCTCCCATAGCGATCAGGAACTCCAACACAAACAGCAGGGGATACGAACAAACGATAGCGAGGAAAACGCAAAGTTACGTGAGATTTCAGCATGAGTTTTAATCTGTAAGGACCGAGAAATATTTTGGGGGAAACTTCCGAAAGGGCGTTTTCTTGACATTCAACCTTTCCTGAGTGATTTATTAACATTTATTATAAAATTATCCCATATTTTTTGGATTCATCAGCAACTTTTAATTTACTGATTGTCGATTTTCTATTTCAGCGTATTACAGTTCTATTTCAGCATATTACAGTTCTATTTCAGTGCATTACAGTTCTATTTCAGCACATTACAGTTCTATTTCAGCATATTACAGTTCTATTTCAGTGCATTACAGTTCTATTTCAGCACATTACAGTTCTATTTCAGCATATTACAGTTCTATTTCAGCATATTACAGTTCTATTTCAGCATATTACAGTTCTATTTCAGTGCATTACAGTTCTATTTCAGCACATTACAGTTCTATTTCAACGTATTACAGTTCTATTTCAGCATATTACAGTTCTATTTCAGTGCATTACAGTTCTATTTCAGCACATTGAACTTATATTTCAGCACATCACAGTTCTATTTCAACGTATTACAGTTCTATGTCAGTGCATTACAGTTCTATTTCAGCACATTACAGTTCTGTTTCAGCGCATTACAATTCTACTTCAGTGTATTACAGTTCTATTTCAGCGTATTACAGTTCTATTTCGACGTATTACAGTTCTATTTCAGCGTATTAAAGTTCTATTTCAGCGCATTACAGTTCTATTTCAGCGCATTACAGTTCTATTTCAGCGCATTACAGTTCTATTTCAGCATATTACACTTACATTTCGGCTCATTACAGTTCTATTTCAGTAAATTAAACTTATATTTCAACACATTAAAGTTCTATTTCAGCATATTAAACTTATATTTCAGCACATTACAGTTCTATTTCAGCGCATTACAGTTCTATTTCAGCATATTACACTTACATTTCAGCTCATTACAGTTCTATTTCAGTAAATTAAACTTATATTTCAACACATTAAAGTTCTATTTCAGCATATTAAACTTATATTTCAGCACATTACAGTTCTATTTCAGCGTATTACAGTTCTATTTCAGCGCATTACAGTTCTATTTCAGCGCATTACAGTTCTATTTCAGCGCATTACAGTTCTATTTCAGCATATTACACTTACATTTCAGCTCATTACAGTTCTATTTCAGTAAATTAAACTTATATTTCAGTACATTACAGTTCTACATCAGTGTATTACACTTATATTTCAGCGTATTACAGTTCTATTTCAGCTCAATACAGTTCTATTTCAGTGTATTACAGTTCTATATCAGCGTATTAGTTCTATTTCAGCACATTAAAGTTCTATTTCAGCACATTAAAGTTCTATTTCAGCGTATTAAACTTATATTTCAACACATTAAAGTTCTATTTCAGCGTATTAAACTTATATTTCAGCACATTACAGTTCTATTTCAGCGTATTACAGTTCTATTTCAGTGCATTACAGTTCTATTTCAGCACATTTTCAGTTCAGAGTAAATTCAAAGGGTATTTTATCACAAATAGGAAAACAGGACCAATGGCCCTGTAGCTCACTGGCATGTTCTATCAAGAATCAATAACAACTTGAATTTTTTTCTGGGTTTTCCATGTGAATACCTGAGTATTGTTTTGACGATACTGACTTCAGTTCAGCAGTATCTCAGCTTCAGGTTCACACTGGCCTTCATCAAAACAGCTGCTCTG